>NC_056750.1:677380798-677493298 GCF_019279795.1 Protopterus annectens | reverse complement strand
TTGAATAGTCCCTGATCCAGTAAACTCTGCAGCAGCCCTGAAAAATGGGGAAGTTGATCTGAAGTGGGGTTGAGAAAGACTTCCAGACCATGAAGTAGCATTGACAGATGATCTAAAGAACCTAAGGGACTGAAGTAATCCGTTGCCAAATGGAGTGATCAAAAAAGTCAGAGATAAGAGAACCTGGGTGTGGGGAAGGAAAGGCAGAATGTCTGACTGAGGCAGATTTGTCCTGAAAGGAAGCAACGGTTTTGAGGTCTAGGCTTTTGACTTGGTGAAGGGCTGTGGCCTCTAACAGGGAGTAGTATGAATGGCTGTGGAAAACATTTGGGCACACAGACTTGGTGCGATTTTAATGGTGAAGAACAGAGAAATCACTTCTGTTGCCTCCTGTGGGTGGGGCTGTTTGGATGGAACATTTCTTGCAGAAATGAAGGAATTGCTTCTTAGTCAAATCCATTGCATGCCCTCCCATGCTGCATGACTAGAGTCAGGTCAGAAAAAAGAATGAGTGCTAATACACATATAACACTTGTACTTAAGCTTATACAGTTTGTAAGCAAACATACCACAGAGGATAAGTTAAAACAAAAAAAAAGTTATATTATTGTGAAGCAAATTTCCTCCCCACTCCCACCCCACCCCCATGTTAGGAATTTTGCACTTGCCACCTTATTTTACTATTTTCACTCCAAGATCATTGTAGCTCAGAAAAAGAGTCATCAGTAACTTACTGTGAAAAAAAATATATATTTTATTTTTTCGTCAGTAAGACTGCAGTCTCAAAGAACAAATACTTAGACACTGAACTGTGAAAGCACAACTCATTTAGAGCACACACAACAATACACGAGAGGTCAGACCACTGAGAAACTACATCAGCAATCTTGTATGGAGAACAGTGTATGAGCTAATACACTTTTCTGTTTAAATAGTGAAGAATGTAAGTGTACAGATTTGTAAAATAGAATTTTGGTTCAACTTTCCTCAGAGTAACAAACTTTATTCTCTGTATGTAGGTAACTTATTAAAGTGGTGCAGAACATGCTGAAGAGATGGATATATTACATAGAAAATTGAATGCTACAGCTCATCTATCCTTCATCAAAATACTTAATCTGAAGCACGTTAGTACAGTTTCCATTATTTCTTTAGAATAATTACAGCTATGAAATAAATTTGCTCTCTGTATTGTATGTTGTATAGCACTAGTGACTGCACAAGAATATGGTTTTTAGAATGATACACGTCATCAATTGCACAAACATAAAAAGTAGTTGATCCATAGGAAACCATATTAAAATATAAAACAATTCTGAAAAAAAATGTCAAATTATTTAACAGTTTAAGTATAAAACTAGATGAAAATCTGTAACTCTTTTGCATGAAAGTACTGCTAAATCATACCGCTAGAGGACCGCTTGAAGAGCAAAAGAATTTCCATATCAAAACATCTTAAAATTAAAACTTCTTTCAGACCTTCAGGCTTAAAGCATGGGTTATAACTCTTTCATTAATAGGATCACTCACCAGGGGCCAAGTGCAAGAGTTCGACTTCCTGGCTTCCAGACAATGGTCTTTGAGCACTTTACTAGCTGTCACTCAGACTTGAACTTAAGTACAATTTCAAGCAAGCACCTGTGGTGGGAGTGGGAATGTTGATTATGGCTGAGGAGTTTTAGGTTTAGGTAGTAGGAGGGGAGTCTTAGGTTTAGATGGTGATCGGGAAATTTAGGTTTAAGGAGGGGGTAAGAGTTTCAGGATAAGAGAGAGTAAGAACTCAGGTTAGGAAGTGGGGGGACATCTAAAGCTTGTACTGTGCAAGAATTCAGCATGTACGCTATGATGGTTACACAATACGTAATGGTTTAGACTTCTTTGTTACCGTTATGGATCTTCTGTTTACATGCTGTTGCTGCCGAACATATTTATTTTTATTTATATATTTTACATTTGTTGACCAGGATAGTCTAACTGGATTTATGTCCATTTTCAGTAGAGTCCCGGTGAGATAAGCTCCAAGAAATTACTAGAGTACTAACATACAGGTACTAGTTGTTATACAGTTAAATACTACAAATTTTAAACAGTTCAGGAATCTTCGCAGTTTATACAAAAAACATGTTACAAGCATTAGATAAGATATTTTAGACTATGTACAAGACTTCATTAGTAACTAGAAAGTAATTGTTAAACAGATACATACTTCAAGTTTCAACAGTTCAGCAATGCTCACAGTTTAAACAATACTTGTTGCCTGCCTGAGGTAGGATGCTTTAGAATTATATGCAGAAGAATTTAACTAGAGATAATTTAAAATACCTATTAGGATAAGATATGTTTTTGCCAAGGAGAGGCCTTGATCTAAAAAGACACTGATAGAGCAGGAATTAGGTCTTAAGAGAGGGTATTTGGGATATAGTATGGGATTAGTCTGGATTTGTACAGGGACATAACCAATGGGTTTTAAGATAGAGTTTCAGATTGTGTTTAAAAAGTATAAATAAAGACATTGATGTAAGTTCATGGGGGAGTTGGTTCCGATACTTTCCAACTGCATTTGAGAACAGAGCATCTCCTGCCATGTTATTAGATGTACATGTTGATACAAGTAGTTTATTAGATGAGCATAAAGTTGAAAGGTTCTTATATTGGGTAATGAGACTAGCAAGTATTGGGGTATTGGTAGGTTGGAAAAGGGTTTTGTGCGCAATGGTGAGTTGTTTAAAGTGAACCAGATTCAGAAGCTCTAACCAGCCTAATTGTTTCAGATTATGGCAGTGATGGGTCCTAAAGGAGGAAGCAGTAGCAAATCTGGCAATGCTATTGTAAGCGTTGGCTAGC
Organism: Protopterus annectens; assembly: GCF_019279795.1. NCBI lineage: Eukaryota > Metazoa > Chordata > Ceratodontiformes > Protopteridae > Protopterus > Protopterus annectens. The sequence goes on along the minus strand of NC_056750.1, from coordinate 677,490,454 downwards.
TTGTTAAGGTTATTTTTTGACAAGTTAGTATATATGGAAGAAGCATAAAGAAGTGCTGAGATAAGGTGGGAATAGGCAATAGTGGTTCTGGCTAGTGGGGAGGCTAGATATGTAATTGTTTCAGACAAAATACAGAGTTAAATAGTAGAATTGGTGTTATAGGAAATCAGCAGCTATGGCTGCTTTCAGTTCGTTAACCATGCTAAAATTAAATATCACTGCATCTACTTACCTGACAGCAATCACAGCTGCTGCTTGTGTGCAACAGGTGGTGTTGCTTTTCAGACATAATCTCCCTATGTGATCATTATGAATATTTAGATTAGTAACATGATTAAGAAATTAAAAACATAACACACGACTATATGAAAATGGTGTTACGTTCAAGTGTCAATGGGAAGAGGGAGCGTGTCTAAAGAAAAAGCACGCACTTCATCAACTGAAAACAATACCGTTTTACTGTGTAATGTACTGGTAGAGTCATTGTTTAATGCACTCATAATATCCTGGCAACTGGCATATCACTGCCCATCCGCTAATATCATATTTGTCTGCCATGCAGTGTCTTCTTAGCAGTCCTCAAATGAAGCTGATGACGAGCTCATGATGAAGGGAAGCTTTTTCATAAGTTTCATTGTGAAATAATATACAGCTAAGCACAAAATAAGGCATAAACTCTTATCGCTGCTGTGAAGATAAATCCATGTTTCTTAGGCAGCCAGATTAGAATGATTGCCTCTGAAAGCAGCTGGAGTGAGTCCCTTGTGACTGCACAGTGGATGAGTCAGTCAGCTCTGTAATAACATCACTCTAGGAAGTAACAATATTAGTACCACTTAGCAGGTTACAAACTGCTGCAGATGGTTAAGTATCAGAAAGCAGACGGCTGAGCAGCCACTCTGGCTGGGAAAGTAATAAAGTCAGCAAAATTCGAAAGATGATGTACAGCTGCCCCTGTGGTACACCCTTTTCTCAGTGTTAGTAAGTCATTCGGCAACCCATTTTTACGGCCAAAAGTTCAAATGTTTGTAGGTTCATTTCCCTTACCCAGGGCTTAGGTAGCATATGTATCTTTACAGAATAACTTCGCATGACAGAAAGTATTTTTTTTTTTATTTTGCTTTGAGAATAGAATAGTGTGAATTAAAAAGATTTGATGAACTTAGACATTCATATCCAAAAAAATGTTTCACTGATATCACTAAACCATTTTTATTTGTAACTAACTCACAGTAGAAACTGAACAGCAGTAAAGGACCCTATTATATTATCCAGCATGGTTCCATTTAACAAACAACCTATAAAACAGTCCCACCCCCAAACAGTACCTCAGCAGCTTTCCTACTCCTCATATTTGAGTTCCCATCTGCACAAATGTGGGACAGTGCACTGACCAGAGCTAGACCCCATACCTAGACAGTTCCGGCAAATTCCTGCTTATACTGATGCACGTCAGTGATTGTTAGATCAGCAAACTAAGAAACTTTTCATATTCTTTAGATTACGACCTGTTATCCTCTGCCCAATCCCTGATTGTGTGTCCTTTGTCTTCCCAGAGTGACATCATCTAGTAAGGCACCCTTTTATGTGACCAACAGTGAAACAGGAAGTGGACCTCAGTCATTAGTGATGGGACAGGTCAAGCTAGTGTGAAGACACTGGAAATGTCTAGAGGGCTTTTCACTTCTCTAAGTGCCTTTTAGTAGAGTTCAGGACCAATATGCTAACAGGCAAGATACTAAGATACAAGATTCAGGTTCCCAGGGCAGTCATCATACCCACAGATACCAGTCTCTACCAAGAAGATGCAGTGTGGTCACAAATCCCTGTAATTCTATGTAAGCAGGAGGGTCATCCACTGGGACTCTACTATCAACCATCTAATGCTTAGGATCTTTCAACAAACCTGGAAAACTACTATAACAAACTGGTATCCTGCCAGTACGGCATAGGTTCATCACCTTTCTGACATAGCTTAAAGCGGAGACTTCATATAAATGTTCTAGTTAACTAAATAACCTTGCAATGCCAGCTACATTGGATATAAAAAGTGTACACACCCCTGCAAGGAAGAGTGGGCAAATATTGTCAAGTCAAGATGTCCCATGCTGATAGACTTCTACCCAAGAAGACTGAATGCTGTAATTAAATCGAAAGGTGCTTCAACAAAGTATTAGTTTAAGGGTGTGCACACTTATGCAACCAGCTTATTGTACATTTTTTATTGTTTATATTTTTTCCCCTAACAGATTTGTCTTTTAATTGAATTGTACAGGTTATAGGTCACATTAAAGGTGGGAAAAGTTTTGAAATTATTTATTGTGGTCTCATTTTTTTATATCACAAAAACTTGGCATTTTTTACAGGGGTGTGTACACTTTTTATATCCACTGTACTTGTTTGGCTAATAAACTGAATTACATGCTGTAGACTTCAGTTCAATTCCCATAGCCTCCAGATGGATGACATTTTTTTGATCAAAGTACTTAAAGATCGATCTGTAAAACATTGATCACAGTACTCTGAACATTTAAAACACTGAAATTTAACAGATCTAAGGATACACAAACTATCCCCTTCCAGTCCATTAACCCTACCACTCACAGTTCTCACTGTCCAGTTTGCTTGCGCTAAAAGGTTGAGAGGTATGCTGTCACTAACTCCAGCCATACATCTGAACAGCGGTAATGCTGGAAGGGCTTTTTGATGGTAGGAGTAGGCTTGATGGTCAGGAGTAGGTTGAGTAGGAGTAGGACAAGTGTTAGAAGGTATTACTTAAGTATGTGTCTGCCAGCCAAGCAGAAAGACGACTTCTTACTTGTTTCACAATTATTTAAACTCTTATATTTGGAGTCCTTCAGCTGCAAAACTTACTTAAAGGACCCCCTACTATAATTTATGTATCAAGTCACACCCTGCCTCATTACTAGAGACACCCAGAAGGAGCCTTCACTGTACCAACCACAGCTTCTCTAGACTAAAGCCTTCCATAGAACAACCCCCTACCCTTCAATACCAAGGATTTTAGCTCCTAGCACAAATTCATATCTCAGCTTAAAGTCTAGCCATGCAGACAGGCCCACTACAACTGCCTCACCTCTGCTGACAGCTTTGAAGGGCCAGAGTGGAAGAATTATGATGCACATGTATTGCAGACACTTTAAGTTGTTCCACTGTAAAAACAAGCAAAATTGTTTAACACCTTGACTTATTCTGTATTTTCTGTTATGTCCCTCCACCCACTGAACAGTTTCACTACACCTGTGCCTTTCCCATTTTATTTTTTGCTGTACACCACAACATAAATAAATGAACTAACTTTCCTGTCTTAAACATTCTGTCAGCTGTTACTGGGTACTTAGGCCTTAACTACTCTAATCTCCCATGTCACCCTTTTCTAGGCTTAATGCACTGTACATTTTCTTCATCGTCTCTTTTTCAATTCCTCTAGATCTCTTTTTCTTATTCCTTTTTGACATTTTTGTTCAGCCTTTTATTTTGGTTTCTTCTCACTGCCTTCTCCAGTTTTGTCTTCAGCTGGACTTGTACCTCTCAACTATCCAGATTTTCCAGGAATATCCAGAATTTTGGCTTATATTCTCAGCCTGTTCCTCATAAAATTTGTGGTTTCCTGGCAAATCACTGGGATGATCTGAGGATTGAAGTCACTACATAATGACATACATTTGAGTTTCGAACTTCAAATCCTTCAGAAAATGTATGTTATAAAGGGAATCATGTTACTATAGCACTTTTTTGAGTTTATAAGAGTAATATTTAAAATATGTCCTTATTTTTGGGCCTTTGTCATCCCATTTTGTTGGGCTTTGTCCAGATTTCTTGCACTAAAAGGTGATTTTTTGTTAAGTTTTACTGCTTTGCCACCTACTTTTTGGCATTTTCCGGCTTGCTAAAGTTTATATCTGTAACAGTACTTGGAACACATCTAGAGCCTGTTTACTGCATTTCCTGTGTTGCACTTAATTTAAAATAGTTTTTTTCTCTAAAAACTGCATTTTACCTGATTTTGGCCTAGCATTCAAGTGTGGGGTCATTTATTGCACTGTTGTGATTATTTTGCTGCTTGTGTATCTCTGCTACCTTTAAACTACAACAAAAAGAAAAAAAAATCTTGCTTTTTCCCACTTTCTGAAAGTTAAGAAAGTTCAGTTACAGATTTGCTGTTCTGAACTGTTTGGAAGTTTCTAGAAGGCCAGTGCTTGCTTGGGCTAAAGGGAAGTCTCTGTGCTCACCAGTGGGAGTGGTTAACACTGAACAGCCTGCCTGTCCCTGGAGGAGTGGTTACTACCTAGAAGCTGTAGTTTTATTGGCCATTTTGGGTCACTTCTAAACTCCTTGATCTCTTTCTCTTACAACCAGGCTGCCTCGTAGTTTTGGCGTCTTTTCAGGCTTGCTAGTTGTTGCTGAAGCACCTACCAAGAGGAGAAAACGCTGAGAGAAGAAAAGGAGCCACTTTTGTGATTTTAAGTATTTTCTTCTGATTTTTTGTTAAGTTTTACTGCTTTGCCGCCTACTTTTTGGCATTTCCGGCTTGCTAAAGTTTATATCTGTAACAGTAACAGTACTTGGAACACATCTAGAGCCTGTTTACTGCATTTCCTGTGTTGCACTTAATTTAAAATCGTTTTTTTCTCTAAAAACTGCATGTTACCTGATTTTGGCCTAGCACTCAAGTGTGGGGTCATTTATTGCACTGTTGTGATTATTTTGCTGCTTGTGTATCTCTGCTACCTTTAAACTACAACAAAAAGAAAAAAAAAAAAAATCGTGCTTTTTTCCCCACTTTCTGAAAGTTAAAAAAGTTCAGTTACAGATTTGCTGTTCTGAACTGTTTACAAGTTTCTAGAAGGCCAGTGCTTGCTTGGGCTAAAGGGAAGTCTCTGTGTTCACCAGTGGGAGTGGTTAACACTGAACAGCCTGCCTGTCCCTGGAGGAGTGGTTACAACCCAGAAGCTGTAGTTTTATTGGCCATTTTGGGTCAATTCTAAACTCCTTGATCTCTCTCTTAAAACCCTACAACTCTCTTTTTGCGTGGTTTTGCGCACTGAGCAGCAAGCAGCATCGGGCAATGCAGCCTAAACAGGTTTAAACTATTCCAGGCTCCACAAAGTCTGCTCTTCACGTTTTCCCTTAGAACTGTTCAAACTCTCAAAGTAATCACTATATTCTCTTTCTAAAGCCCTGCACTTGCTCAGCTCTTATAAGGAAACACTAACTAACTAAAGCACTACACCCTCCTTGACTTCTCACAAGTATTAGACTCCCGATTGGTCCTTCCTGATCAAGTAAAAAATCAGTTCCCTTCCCTAATCTAATCAGTAAAAAAAACAGTTCCCTATACTAATCTGGTATGTCAGTTTCAAGGTTACTCTCCAGTCCAGCTGGTGAATCTGGGAATTTTGAGGCAATGTTACAATTGCCTTATGTACACAGACAACCCTCTCCTCCTTCCAACAAACTCTAATACATGTGAGAGATGCAGTTACACAGCCAAACTGGAGGCAGAGCTCTCTCAACCCAAGACTGGCACAGTCAGTCAGGAGGAAAAGGTAACCACCCACACCACAAATCCAGTCTCACACAGACCTATTGTATCTGCATACCCAACACATAAACACACAAAAACATACTCGGAGGCTCTAAATAAAAATCTACCTAAACAGCAAAGACCTCCTAAGCAGATATCCAAGCAACAGCCACCCCTCAACAATACCCACAAATCACATATCTCACAAAATCAGTGTGCCTCACTGTCACAGCCCATAAGACCAAACAACACACCAAATACACTTGTTATAGGGGACTCTATTGTCCGGCACACTGACGTCCCACTCACCAGACTGAACAAGGAGAAGGTCACTGTAAGCTGCCTGTCAGGTGCCAGGATCTGCCACATAATGCAAGCACTCAGGTCACTCCAAAGCAAGTACAAGTATGACTCCGTCATTGTCCATGCTGGTGTGAATGACCTGAGACATACCTCCCTGGACTACATGAAGAGAGACATAGAGGAGCTCTCTGACCATGTAGCCCAGGCTAGTCTGTCCCTGACCTTGAGTAGCATCTTGCCCTCACCAAGAATGATGCCACAGTATAAAGACAAAATGATCAGTTTCAACAATTGGCTAAAGTACTCGTGTCATTCAAAGGGGATCCAGTGTCTGTCAGCCTGGGATGACATGCTCGACAAGCCACGTTGCTTCGCTAGGGATGGCTTGCACCTGTCACCCTTAGGCTTTCGTATACTGGCCAAGGCTCTTGCCACCCCATAGTGCCTTTTTAGGCAAGGCTCAAAGGACAAACCCACCTCCATAGACAACCCAAAGATAAAAAAACTAAAGGTAATGCTACTCAATGCCAGAAGTCTAAACCTCAAGATGCACGCACTCGAGACTCTCCTCAGTATGGAGAAAATCGATGTCTGTGCAGTAACAGAAACCTGGTTCAAGGCTCCTGAAAGCACCCCAGCACTACCAGGTTATAACTCATACCATGCATTTTGGCCCCAAAACTCGGACCGAAGCACAAAAGGAGGGGGGGGTATCTATATTCATCAAAGATACCTACACCTCCAGGTTAGTGGCACTGCACGAAGCATCGGAAACCATCCATGTGCAACTAACAGCGGGCAAAACTGCCTTTCAGTTTGTAGCCTGCTATAGAACACCCTCCCTATTACAGGAACCCCACTTGGCATTCCTGAGAACACTGGAGAATATGAAGGTCTCTCCAAACACTATGTTATTGGGTGACTTCAACTACCCAAACATTGACTGGGAAAACTACTCAAGCCCAAACACCCTCGCCCAACGGTTCCTTGAATTTATAAAGTCTAATGCAATGGAACAACTGGTCACCACTCCCACAAGAGGGAACATATTGGACCTGGTCATCACCAACATGGGGACTCTATGTTCCACACCAGAGGTAAACCCCTCATTGGTAAGATCAGACCATAAACAAATTTCCCTGGACATCCATATCCCATCCCCACCCCCAGCCAAGGAAATCACTGTAAAGAATTTCTCAAAAGCCAACTTTGCACTTCTCAAGACTGAGGTGGAATCCTTCAAAGCCCCTGGGCCAGAGGATAATATAGCCCAATCCGCAGAATCCTTTACAAATGCATTCTATGAGCACCTGCAGGAATGCATGGATCGTGCTATCCCAAATAAAACCAAGACTCACTCCTCCAAAAACAGGAGACTGGTCTGGTGGACCCTGGCCATAAATAAGCTATACAACAGAAGAAGGAAGAGACTACATGACAGAGCAAAATCCCAAAAAGGGAAGGCATCTCTGATCAGTATTAGCAAGAAACTTCGATCCCTCATAAAATCATCAAAGGCCAGTTTCGAAAGAAAAATTGCCCTAGACACTAAAGATAATCACAAGGCCTTCTTTAGTTATGTCAGAAACATGGGCGGAAACTCCCAGATATGCTCTGAATTGTTGCATAACGGTACAAAATATACCGAACCTACAGACATAGCCAACATCCTGGCAGACAGATTCAGCGCGAACTTCTCCCCCCCCTTTCCCCCCCAAAGGAGCAAACACCTATCCCAACTGAATGTAACCTTCCTGACATCACAGATGCACAGGTGAAAGCTGCCCTCTCCAAAGCAAAAAACAGCATTTATGGGACCGGACGGTGTCCCAGGCTGTGTCTTACATGAGCTCAAAGAAGAACTGAACCCTCACATTAAGCCACTGTTCAAACTTAGCCTTACTACAGGATATGTACCCAAAGAATGGCGTACAGCTACAGTGGTCCCACTCCACAAAGGTGGTGCCACAACGGACCCCGGAAACTATCGCCCCATAAGCCTGACTAGTCTGGTCTGTAAAGCTATGGAGCGTATTATCATGGAACTCATAAACAAAGACATTGGGAGCCTCCAGATACTGGACCCTACCCAATTTGGCTTTGTTAAGGGCAGATCTTGCCTCTTAAACCTAGTTGATTTCTTTGAAACAGTTACCAAAGCCATAGATGAGGGCAAGGTAGTCCACACAGCCTACCTGGACCTTGCAAAAGCCTTCGACACAATACCCCACTCGGGTATCATAAATAAGCTTACCAGCTTAAATATCAACCCCTATATCACAAGATGGGTTGCAAACTGGCTCAGAGATAGAACCCACATGGTCAGAATCGCAGGTGCCATGTCTGAATCCAAACCAGTTACAAGTGGCATCCCACAGGGCTCAGTTCTGGGACCTCTCTTGTTCGGTATATACTTCTCTGAGGTTCAGGCTAACACGGGGGGATTATGGCTGACAAAGTTCGCAGATTACTGCAAACTGGGGGCCATAATTGAATCTCCAGCTGACACAAGCATCCTCCAAAAGGGTCTCACAGAGACGGATGCTTGGTGCCAGAGCCACGGCCTCAAGCTAAATGCTAAAAAGTGCATAGTCATCCCCTTTGGGAAAAACAAGGTGCCCACAAATTACCACATAGGTGGTCATCCATTTAGTACGGAAGAAGTAATTAGAGATTTGGGGACCAACGTAGACAGTAATCTCTCCTTTGATAATCATGTTGCCAAAGTGGTTAGAAAGACCTTCTATATAGCCCACCTTATCATGAAAGGGTTCGCATCTAGATCAAGAGAGGTCATTGTGCCCCTCTACTCGTCACTCATCAGGCCCATAATTGAATACAATGCCCCTTTTGGGATGTACCTTACCTGACACCTGCAGCAACTGGAGAGACCCCAAAAATACCTCACCAAGAGGATCATGGGCTACAAACAGATGTCCTATGCAGCTCGACTAAGGAAACTCCAGCTCTACTCAGTTACTTACTGCCTTCTCAGAGGCAATCTATGCCTGACGTACAAAGCCATGTCAAACCCAGAATTAATGGACATGTTCCACCTCAAAAAATCCAAGTCCCTTAGAGCTACATGCTCCAGGGACCTAAACCTCAGCACAAAAATAAATAGGACATGCTGGAGGGACAGATTCATTTCCCAGAGGCTCCCCTCACTCTGGAATAGAATCCCATTTCATGTTAGATGTAGCCCCTCGCTGACCCTCTTCAAGCAAAATTTGGACGCGTGGATGGGAAATCGCAAATTCACCCCTGGGATCTCTCCTGTGTCCCTGCTAGACAGAGGCACAGTAAACTAATCTTAAAAGGGTACCTTCTGTGACCTACTTTACAGAGGCACAGTAGGCTAATCTAATAGGGAGGCGGAAGCCAAATACACTCTGGCTAGGCTTATAAATGCCCTAGGGCAGATAGCCTAGTATCTACCTATGAACCTATGAGAGGTATGGTTCACACTCATTTATCTGATCTGCACATCTCTTTTCAATGCCAGTCTTTCCACTCTGTCTCAACTACCCTTCCTGCTCCTTGTAATACATCCTTTTTTAGTCTGCACAGTGGTGTGAACCACACCATGGCCCAATCGTCGTCTCTTTGTGATGGGTCCAATTGTTGTCTGTTTGTGATGGGCCCAGTCATCATCTCTTTGCGATGGGCCCAATCGGCGTCTCTTTGCGATGGGCCCAATCGGCGTCTCTTTGCGATGGGCCCAATCATCGTCTCTTTGCGATGGGCCCAATCGTCGTCTCTTTGTGATGCCTTTACTTTCACTTCCTTTACTCCTTAGTCTTGCTTAGGACCATTACAAGGATCCTGCTGTTCCTAGTGTCTCCCTGAATAATTAGACTGAGCCCTTCCTGACCTACAGCTTGTATCAGATCTCACTTCCTTTTCGCCCTGTCTCCAGGAATATGCATCCTTCTGTCACTATCTTTATTTTCCCTTTTCATGCCCTTGCTATATTTATCAAGCTTATCTGTCATCCTCAGTGTATCTGAAGGACTATATGTAGTGATTACATTCTGGCCTTCCCAACACTGTCTTCTAAGCTGAGTGACATGACAGTAACCTTCTACTGTTTCTTCCTGTCTACCCATGACTCCCCTTCTTCCTCGTCTATCCACACCTCACCTCACTATCAAGTGATTCATCCTATTTAGACTGCTTCTTTCTTGTTAAATTTCTTCTGTCTCAGTTTTTCTAATCCTCCATTATACCACACTCTCCTTCCTACCCTGACCACTTCTGCCCATGATGTCCTATACTGAATCTGCATAGCTGTTGCCTGACCATCTGTTGCTACCTTCTTGTCATCACACTATCATTCTCCCATCTTTCCTCTTAAACTAACATATGCTCCTTCTTATAATTTAGCCTTGCTAATCTACCTTTTAGGAGCTCAGCATGCTGACAGGTGTGGCTATGCTATACTCGATCTAGGTATGTGCGTGCGAAGTGTGCGTCCCCTCTGAGCTTATCTGGTTACTCCTTTCATCTTTTTGCCTGCTGAAGTAAGTTCTAGCTTTGCAGCTGTGAATTAGATAAAGCCAGCATAGGAAAAGAATGTATGGCTACCGTGACATCTTTGGGGTTAGATAAAGTTATCACAGAGAATGAATGGATGGGCACTATGACATATGCAGTACCTTGGTTTATGTAAAGTGAAAATAAAGATTCAGATGTCAACTTTAGCTACTCAAATCTGTTTAATTTTATCTTAGAAACATGTTATCTTTTGGTCTTGTAGTCCCCCCCCCCCCCCAACACATACAGACAACAAACATGCAAATAGCTTTATTTTTGCAGAACAGCAGCGCTTGGCTACAGGTCTGTTAATGTTAAAGCAATTCCCGTCACTGTTTTAGACATTCCACATGCCACATTAGCCTTGCCCTTTCTGGTTTAGCTTGGATTGTAACATTAGCCTTCTCTAGGCAGCTTCTTTCTCAGTTTGTGGGAAGTGAAACTTCATCTAGCACAAACTTTAATCTCTAACAGAAGCAGCCTAAAATCTCCTCTTTTGCCACCTAACACCATTTGACTCAAACTTTCCTACAACTCTCACAGGGAATCAAAGTCCATGTCAGCACCTGAAATTAACTGTTTTGATTACTGTTACACACCTGCTGTCTGCATTTTGTTTCAGTGCAGCCTTGATTGTATGCTTCTGGCAGTTTTTAGAGTGGTTTGAGCTTCTCTTTACTGCATACTTTCATGAGCCAGAGGTAGAGCCAAGCATTGCTCAGAGGTGTTGTAAAGGCACCAGTTAATACAATACCACTGCTTCTCAACTAAAGACTCAAAAATAACAGCCTTCGATTCCCTCCTTTTCAGAATCCATAGTTTACAAAGCCATATTTTCTTATGGAATATTCCAAGTTTAAGAATCCTTCATAATGGAATTATGATTAACTGATGGAATGTTTCTGTGAGGCTTAGTAACTTACCTGACATCTGTGTGTTCATGAAGCTGGTTGTAATCAAGCAAGGAAGTGCAGGAAGAAAACAAGTTTGTGGAGTGTGAAAGGTTTGCTTCCAATATTACCTCAAGGATCAATTTTTATTTATTTATTTTTTTCAGTTTTCTAGTAAACAGTGCATTACTTAATTTCTGCTTAAGTGTACCGTATCCACTTGTCAGGTGGTTTTGAGGTATAGATTTCTCCATGATGACAATCACTAACCTTAACGGGTCCATTTCCAGAGTATTCTCTGGTCCTCAGCTTCATAAACAGCAACTTCAGAAGTAATACTTGCATTTGTACATTCCACTTACTTCATCTTCCAGTGGTCAAAGTCATGTGACCACGTTGCAATTTCCTTGATGTGTCACGTGACCCTTCCATTTATTTCCAAGATTTCTCCACTGGAAAATATTCCTGTCCATGGATAAGCATATCACTGGTGATAGCCTGTAAAGACTCTTTTCACATTAGAACATCATTGGACTATTCACTTTCGGTGTCCAAGTTGCTCAGTGTTCCAGCCCATTTTTTTTTTATTTTTGTAAGTCTCTTCATCAAGGGAATCTCATCACTGTCCCGGTCAGCAAAATGACTTGTCACCCAGCCCTGTAGCATAAAAGCATGAATCCTTGACCACAATCCAATCTGTCTGTGTTAGATTAGCAGCAAAGTAGCTTAAGGGTTGGGTTTGAACAGCTGAGGCTACTTGTCCCATCCTCGATGGAGGAAGAAGGCTGGATCTATCACATTAGCCACACCTACCAGTAGGTGAGTGATTACTAGTGGAAGAGGCAGAGCAGGTTTGCATTGCTGAGTTGAGATGTGTCAGAGCATGCATGTTTCTTTCTGATCAGGCAAGCCATAGTGAGTTCACAAGGTGGGTATTGGGAAGGATTTAGGTTGGACATGCTAGTGACATATGCAGATTCAGCATCTGACCTTCTCCCTAATGTTAGACTCTTGCCTTGCACGGGAATAAATGAATTAATGAGTTAATAAGACCCCCCCTCAGACAGAAACGAATGGATCATAGGAACCTTGCCCAGTCCATGGTTACCTGGTTTTCTGTTCTGGAAGAGAGGAGGGAGGAAGGAAATCACAAAGTGATCGGGTGAAGATATGTGAGCCACTGGCCAAAAGTGATTGGGTGCAGATATGTGAGCCACTTGCCAAAAGTGATCGAGTGAAGATATGTGAGCCACTGGCCAAAAGTGATTGGGTGCAGATATGTGAGCCAATTGCCAAAAGTGATCGGGTGAAGATATGTGAGCCACTGGCCAAAAGTGATCGGGTGAAGATATGTGAGCCACTGGCCAAGTCACATATTGGACTTAAAGTTTAATTGGATCTGACAGATCTTGTCAGCTCTAGCATCTTCTGTTTTAATATTTCTTCTTCTCAATTGTCCTCCGAGTTAGGCATTATGTCTTTCCTCCTAGAAGTTTTTTTTTTGTCACACTTTTCTAAAGGTGAATCAGAATCCCTTTTTCCATTTTCAAAGGCTAGAACCTTTTTACCCATCAGTAAAGTTTGCTTCTATCCTTTCTCCCTTTTTTCCACTTCTTCTAGAATGAAGCTTGGGAGGTATTTCAACTCGGGTTCCATTTTTTGAGAATACTTCAATATCATCTATATCTGATATGTTTGTCTTGCTCTGATGACATTATAACTTCTACAGTCTATCCTGTACACTTTTTGCAGGTCTCTACAGTTATGTTAAATAAATCATAAAAGCTAGTTCAGTACATTCTTAGCTACCTGGTATTCATTACTGTTCAAGTAATTCTAAGATCCTGCAGTAATCTTCATTTGTTTTCATCAGAAAGTGTAATCAAATAAGCAGTTTTGGAGTCAGAAACATTATAGTACAAACTGGACATGTGACATGATCCTTTGGGTACTCTATACAGAAACAGCACAAATGGATGTAGCAGTTCTGCACTTAGCTAAAGATTCTGGTTCAGATACTGGAAGGGAGAGAATTATTTCTGCACTTAATTAAATGTTCTGGTTCAGATGATGGATATATAGGATTAAAGACGTTGGTTATTCAAGCACTGGAGATGCATGTTTATCTTTGTACTCCATTAAGGCCTCAGTAACAATCATAAGCTAAGAGTTTTCAGCAAAGTGATGCAATGTTAATGCATAACTCAGTCACTGTGTCATGGGTTTAACTCATAAGTTGTTTTTTTAAAGAAATAGCAGACTCACTCTGCTGAATAATTCCTTCACACACATAATATGTACCAGAATACACCTCATGTTTTACTGCTAGCTCCATGGCAAAGAGGGAGCCTTGACTATGGCACAGTTATATGAAAGACTTTGTGCACATTCACCAGCCTTGTATTTGTAATATTCTGTCTATTTGGCTGCAATTAAGAAATATTGTACTTTCCCCTTCCTATATTCACCATGCAAAAGGGGAATTCAACAGTCTTTCATTACTTCATGGATTTTATTTTTATTTATTTTATATTTGTTGACCGGGCTAGTCTAGCTGGATACATATCCATTTTCTTGGTGAAATATATGCTAATTTTATCCAGTGCTTTACATATGTACAATATTCTATGACAGCAGTTAGGGGTCATTACAGCAACCAAAATACTGCAGGAGCTCTGCCACAAGGGCCAACTCTCAAACATTTTCACTGAAAATGATGGCTTTGTACAATGTAAGCAAATTTAACTTGAAGAACACCTGCTGTATTAGCTTCATCTAGTAAAGTACATGACTGCATGTGCTAAAAATTAGTTTTTAGCATCCCCTCCGACAGAGTTGTCTTTGCACTTTAAGGAGCCCTTACTAAGGTTGCCACTGTCCTTTCTTTTGACCAACAGATTATACCACATATGCCAGTTACTTTGTCTTCCTGGCTAACAGGTTTCTGCATTCAGGAAATGCAAGAAAACCTGCTCTATTTGGTATTTCTGTACTAATTGCTTTCTTTGGCTATAAACTGATGCTCTGTTATAATATAACTTGAGGGTGGAATCCACTACGTTCAACTTCACTCCCCTACCCCTCCCAATTTCCACCTACCTTCCTTACTCTACTATTATACTTTCTACACACAAATTACAGTTGTGACTCCTATTCCAAAATCTTCCCTATCAACCTTACTACTACCAGACATTCCAGCTCAGTTTTAGCTAATTCCAACTTCCATGTAATCTTTTAGTACCATTTCCAATTACCTCCCTCCCATACTGCTTTGCTCTATATACATTCATAGTCACACCCATCCCTAACAGCACCTATCTAATCTACATCACTTCTACTTTTCCCAAATAAACCCTCACTTCTTCCTATTTTACTTACATTCTCAGACTCTAGCCTTTTAAACACACTCCCATTCCTTACACTCCAGAAAAGATACTAGGACAACCTTACTCTCCTCTTTCATAAAAAAAACTTTTCCTAGCTACCTCCTCTCAGCTTTCAGTCCCTACCACCACTAAATATCCTTCTACCCTGCAACTTCTTTTTCCTTCTTGATCCCTACTTCTCCACTACCTGCCAACTATAACATACAAATCCCTTTACTTAATCATGCTACTACTAAGCTTACCCTCTAGTCTTCTATTACTGGGCCATCTCTCATCCTACCATGACCCTATAGTAGCTCTCAACATCTCTCTGTCTCTGTCCCAACCATCTGTTCATTACTTCCTGCCTACATTCCCCACAGATTGCACCAAACCTATTTAATGATGCTCCTCACCTTTATTCCAAATATAGACTGATTAATTCCATTTCAACTCAAATCAATACAAAATTAGGTGGAAAAACACTCACCAAAAATCAATCATCAATAACTTCCCAATATACTAAAATCCTTTTAGGAGGAAATATTTAGCCTAATCCTGGCCCCACTTATGACCATGAACATCAAGACAATTCTCTTCCACACACTACTGTAACCCTACAATGGTCAACCCTGAAACCCGGTAGACTTAACTTCTGCTGCCATTAATGTTAGAATCATAAGAAATAAAACTGCTGAACTACATGCCTAAATTACCTAACATAAGCTGATATTCTCACTGTAACTGAATCTTGTCTTAAATCCAACATAAAAAGACTCTGAAATTATACATCACAGCTATATCATCATCCTTAATGACCACATAAAGAGGAAAGGTGGTGGTCTTGCTTTAATATTTCCCAACTACCACTACATTTCACCTTACAACAAAACCAACACTAAAATTCAGTTCAGCAGAACTTTTTATAACTTTCATGAAATTAAACAATTATAAACAAATATGTTTTATTGTTCTTTACATCCCTCCTGGTATCAATACAGCTGTACTGGAAGATATCCAACAATGAATATCCATAACAATTCCACAAGAAGTACTGCTATTACGTGATATGAATGTCAATTGGTTGGACATAAACTCCAACTCCCCTATATAGGTTCATAGGTGTGTACTAGGCTAATGGCCCTGAGGCCTTTACAAGCCTAGCCCATAGAAGTCCCCTGGCATTGTGCCACCCGTCATTAGTTCCCAGTGCCTCTATCAAGTAGATCCACTGAGTGATCTCCGGGGTGAACTTTCTATTTCCCATTCACTCATCAAGATTTCTCTTGGAGGGCCAGTGAGGTGCTCTCGTTGACATGTATGGGAAGTCTATTCCATAGCATGGGCAGTCTCTGGGTTATGAACCTGTCTCTCCAGCATGTTCTGGTGATTGTGGTAACGAGGTGGAGGTCTCTGGATCATGTGGTGAGGAGGGATTGGGATTTCTTTAGATGTAGCATTTCTAACAGAGCTGGGTCAGACATGGCTTTGTAAGTCAAGCAGAGATCGCCTCTTAGTAGATGATATCAGACAGAGAATAGCTGGAGTTTCTTTTGAGTCTGTCCATGTAGGACATGTGTTTAAGGCCTATGATCCTCTTTGTGAGGTACTTTTGTGGCCTCCCAGCTGTTCATAGGTTGGTACTAGGCTATCGGGTCTAGGACCTATACAAGCCTAGCTATAACAATTCCATGGCTATTTCTTCTCACAGTATTTACTTCCCTGGACCCCTGTCTAGCAGGGTGACTGATGTTATCCCCGGGGTGAATTTCCCATCTCCCATCCAATCATCAAGTTGCCTTTTAAAGAGTGCGTCTAGTGAAGTACATGCCAAATGGGGCATTATACTCTGATTGGTCTAATGAGGGATGAGTAGAGAGAAATGACCTCTTTCTTCCTAGATGCAAAACCCTTTGTACTGATGTGTCACATAGAAGGACTTTCTGGCCACAGTGGCAATGTGGTGGTCAAAGAAGAGGTTGCTGTCAACCTGTGTCCCCAGATCTCTTATAACACGTTCAGCGGACTCCCATCGATGTGGTAATTAGTGGGAACTGAGTTTTTCCCAAAGGGGATGATGACACATTTTTTTGGCATTAAGCTTAAGGCCATGGTTTCGACACCATTCATTGGTCTCAGTGAGGCCTTTCTGTAGGATGTCTGCATCACTTGGGGAATTAATAATGGCTCCCAGCTTGCAGTCATCTGTGAATTTGGTTAGCCAGAGTCCCTCCTTGTTTGGTCTGGACATCTGAGAAGTAGATGCCAAACAGGAGAGGACCCAGGACTAATCCCATTGTGAACTTACTTGGTTTCACACAACTAATTAACACCTCCAGACATTATAGCAAAACATCAAATTCCCTATTGGACTGGATCCTAGTATTAGACGCTAGCAAATACACCACTTCAGATAAAATGGCAACTGCTTCAATGACCATCTCCCAAGCTATACAACCAGACATCTCACACAGTCATTTAAAAGGAATGTTAATAAAACAATACATAATCTTTCCAAGTTTAACCCAGAAATGTTCATTACTAACCTATTTACTGTAACTTCCTAAAAGTCCTCCCCTTAGATGCTGCTGTAAATGAAATCATTACAACTTTCCTGAATATCCTAAATAGCCTTGCACCTGCTAGAAGAGATTAAAAACAAAGCAATTTGGCTATCAAAAAGAGTAGAATGTTAATGCAGGGTTGAGAAAAAGTGTGGAAAGAACAGCAAAAATATAAAACTGCAATATCTTGAAAACTTCAGAATGCTTTGTAATTGTACTAAAAAGCAAATGAATGAAAACAAAAATCTATACTATAACAACTTTCGGAATAATATTAAACACAACCCTAAAAAATTCTGGACAGCCATTAAAGAAATCTTGCATCCCTGCCATAAATTCAACCTTAACCACTCTCCCAATAGCTTATCCCTCAAAACTACAATGCAGTTCAAATATTATTTCATAGATTGTGCATCTCTAACCAAGGATTCCCCAACATCTAATCCTAACCCTGCTCAGCAGCCACCTATCACCACATCCACTTTCACCTTCAAACCTGTGCCTACATCCTATATAAAATTGCTCTTGAGCAAACTGAAACCATGCTCTACTTCAGCAGATAACTTTCCAAGTGAATACTTTAAAATAGTGGCCGACAGCATTGCTTACCCTCTTTCAATCCTTATAAATAGGTCAATCCAGGAATCCCAAGATGTCCCATTTCACTGTTGCAGTATTTCTTAAAGAAGGCATGTCCTGCCATGAGCAGCCCGACACTCTGCCATTATAAAAAAGCCTAAAAGAAAATTTGTATGCACCGTACATCACATTTATGCTCCTCGCACACAATGTAGGGCATAAAAGTGATGTACGGACACAACTACCTAGAACTTCTTTTACCTCCAGTTCGAATGCCATTTTGCCATTTGGCTTGAATGCTTTGTTGCTGTACCAAACATTTAGCAACAGCAGATAAGTGCCCTGTCACAGTTTTTTTTTTTTTTTACTTTCTTGGCCTTGTATTTTATATTACTACCTAGAGTTCATGTATTTCAAGAAGGGAAAATGTCACTGTGGGAGGCAGATTCTCCATAATGATCATCATAGTGTCTCTTTTTTGTTTGGGCACTTCCCACAACCATACCTCTTGTGGAATCTGTAAGGCATTTGTGTCTAAGACATTCAGAAGCTGTCTTCCCTGGCCATTTATCTTGAAAACCAGTGGCTTAAACAGTTATCCCAGGGTACCATGACTGAGCCCTTTAACCCCCAAAACTCCCACTAGGTAAGAAGGTGACCAAGAAATCTTGGCCAGGTTCTTCAGCTGTCCAGCCTCCACCTGACATTCTTGTAGAAGCAGGTAATAGCTCTGTAGGTCATTCAGTGTTTCCATCAGATTCCTCAGGCACAACGCCATCATGGTTCTGTCTTTTCACACTTCCACTAAGACTTTGCAGGGGGTCTGCTCTGGATGTTTACTCAGGGCTTGTTTTCTGCTTTAATGGACCTAAAGCCTCCTTAAGGGGTTTCAGTACCCACTCCTCCTCCTCCTTGGACCTCTAACCCCTTCTAAACAGCTTAGGAAAGCCCTACATTACAGAACTAGATTCCTCAAATGAGGATTCAGTGTCTAGTGAGAGGTCTCTGTTCCAGTGGCGGCTCATGCCATTGGACTGCAGCCCCTGCAGCTGTGAAGTAAGGAAAAGAAAGTTTAAAAAATAAAATATTTATAAATAAATGTATTATTTCAATCAGTGCTTTTATTATCTGCAAATCTGACTGACTCGCAAAGTCCCAGAACTTGAACTGTGCAATTGCACATGCTCTGTGAGTTCCGTTTTTTTTTTTTTTTTTTTAATTAGTTTCTGTAAATCTCGACTGCTGTAAAAGCTATCCAGATAAAGGAGAGAAGGCATCAGTGTGATTCCCAGAAGTCTATGCAGTTTAACTGCACAGTAAAGTAGAAGGGAGTCGGACTGCCACATCCGCAGTCATGTACGTGACGTGGATGGCTAATGATTGATTCTCGCTCTCTTCCCGAAAAAGAGAGAGAGAAACAATCAGTTTTAGTAGCAGTAGCATGTATCACAGTCAGTACTTTTGCTATCGTTAACCGTTGGTGGAACAACTTGTTTGATTTTTGCTGAGAGAGAGTCAGAGTTGAACTTTGATTCCTAATCATTCCTAACTTTTGTGTTGCTTGTGTGTTCACCTTTTTAACTAACGGTAAGTCGCTAAGTGATATAGCGCAGTAGCTGAAGTCTGGGCCATTTCTAATTTAATTTCCTGCTAGTTTTGGAAGCATTTTCTCTTTTGCAATTTGCTATGAACTACAATCCACATTTTTTATAGGCAACCGTGAAAACATTTATTTTACTTACTTGGCCACACAGTTCATCGGGTTTACTATTATGAAAGCTGGACCGGCAGCCGGTGACAAGGATTTAAACTGAGTCATGCACACTGGTAATCTGGTATTAAAGTTCATGAGATTATTACAGTCTTTGACATTTCATTTGATAAGAGACCTGTTATCAGCACCTGCAATGTTATGTACCCAGAATTGCCTCATTCTGCAGTTCATTTGGAGTTGTATAAATTTATGGTATATTTATGTATGCTTGAAAATTCTTTTTAGCAACCCTGTTGCTCCTTTTACCTGGCGCTTTTTTTTTCCACATCGCTCTAATTGCTGCGTACATATCTTAGTATTTTCTAAGTTCATGTGTATTCATAGGTTATAGGCGTGTATTACACTAAAGACCACTGGGGCCTTTTTAAGCCTAGCCATGCATCCCATGTCTCTCAGTACACAGGACGCTATAATAACTAGATCTGGCTATTTCAGTAATTATTACTTTTGTCCTGTTTTCTTTGACTACAGTATATGCTTTTCTTGTTTCTACTTTCTTTTCTGTTGGTATTGAGTGATCCCGTCATCAGAACTTTTTCATTTTCAGTAATTTGTTGTGATTCATGCTTCCCTGCTTCTCAGCTGCCTGTATGCTGTTGTCTTTGCACAATCCTCAATGCAACAGTCTTACCACAGTACTGTGCCTTTTAGTAACAAGGCCACAACAAGAAGCATGAAGTGCAACTGTTTCTAGTTTTGAACTACACAACCTGCACTTGAGTGTATTTCCCACTTTTTCTATGTACTTTGCAAAGCAATGTTTGCTTAGTCCACTGTCTTGAGCTGCCTTTATTACCCTTCCAATTTTTTTTTTTGCCTGCCAGGACACTCTGGTTGTTGTTTTTTAACCTTCCAGCTGTTGGTTTAAATTCACCTCTCCTTAGCCAGTCATGCTTCAAATCCTGAACAAAGTGGTTGATTTAGCAGTTTTCCATACTTTTCACTATAATCATTGGCTTTCCAGTTTAGCTTCATTTTCTTCTGGTTATGTCCTTTCTTTCACATAACAGTTGAGTGTCACACATTTACAGACTGAACGAATAACTGATACAAAAATCAGAAAGCCCACCCCTGATGGAAACATATAGCTACGCTTCTTATGATCCTCAAGGATGAATGGCCTAGAAAGTATTTATGAACCTCTTAGCCTACAGTATACATGAAAAGACAAAGGCAAAACAGTAAGTTTTATTCCAACCATAAAATAATCCAAACAAGAAAGTAAAAATCACATCATATAGAGATTTTCTAGAGCCTTAACATTAGGTACAAGTTATACTACCTTGCATCTTTAAAACCACTGCTTTTAATCTGTTTTTCTAAATGTTTTCTTTCTTGATTGTTACTGTTCTTGAAGTCTGAATCGATTTAAGTTTTTCTGCATGTGTATATTCTATGTTAGTCTGCTAATATGAAATGCATTCTGCACTACTAAGTATGAAGACTTTGTAGTTTGTGCATGACTGACTTGAATCTGTGTACTATGTTTAATCTCTCATATGGGGACAAGAAATTGTTCAACATGTAGCCCAGCGTTTTATGCTCTCTAAAATGCTGCTGCTAGAGGTGTTTAAGGGCTGATCTGGTTTTAGATGGTAGGAATTTATTTTGATTGTAGAGGAACATACATCAGTGTATCATATGTATAATACTTTTTAGTCATTACTGATATCAGGTGGATTCAAAGATATCTTTAATAATATTCATATTATATATGTTTGAGTTTATCAGATTGCTTTCATGCTGAGGACTCTACTGGATGACGTAATTTTATATGACAGTAGTTTTATCATTCAGAGGAAATATTAATTCTGTAATGTCATGAATCACGTAAACCACAGTTTTGTGTACTGAGGGAGTGGGACATTTAAGATACAATTTTTAGTAAGATTCCCATGACGTTACATTTTCTGTTTTCAACATTTCATTGTAGTCATCTGAATTATACATGTTACTTCCTAATAAGCTGAAAGTAGTTTTATACAGCTTAGACACTAGCCTTTTATGTTTATCCAGTACCATAAAATTGATCTAAAATCAAAATCTTAGATTTGCATTTGTTGAATTGAATGTGGGAAAATGCAGCTGTTGATTTAAGTTTATCATGTGTGCATAGTAAAGAAGCAAGTGTGGCCTTTTCAATTCTTCTGAGATAGCTATATACATTTTAATTATTAATATTAAATATGGCTGACGGACCACTACTAGTAATGACATCAGATAAAACTTTTATGATGGAAATGTTCTGAATTGGGCAGTTTTGTCATTATTGGTGCATGCATTTTGTTTCACTGTTTACTGGAAAAATGGTCAAAACAATACATTTAAAACAACTGTACTGTATTATACAATGAATATAATTTAATACAATCGGGAAGGTGCATCAAAGAACACATGTAAGTTTCCCGTGCAAGGGGCCTATGATTTGAAAACAGCCCAAAGTTAATCTTTATCTGCCACTGGCCAGATGGATTTTCTTTGAATGTGGGTTTCAATGCTGTTTCAATGAATGTGAGTTTCAAGGCCAGAGAAGTTTTAATCCTACGTCTATTTTCATTGTGAGACTGCATTGCTTTGTTTAGCTGATGTCTATTAGTGTTTGTGCTGTAAAATAAAACTTTTAAATGAAATCCAAATCATCATAGAAGTAAGGCAGTATGCATATTACAGTGTTTATGGTAAATGGGGTGAAATAGCCAAGTAATGGGACATTGGAATAGCTGCAGGGGGGAGGCCCCATTTGACCATGATTTTGTGGGGGTGGCTGCAAACTCAGACAGCCGCAGCTGAACTATACCTTTTAACTGTCCAGATTTTTGCAGAATGAATAGATTTTTGCTTCTTATTTTTGGTTTGTTCCTCATAAAATTTGTGGTTTTCTGGCAAATCATTTAGGAATGAAGTCACTAAATAATGACAGACATTGAGTTTCAGACTTCATACTCTTCAGAAAAATGTATGCTAAACCAAGACCTGTTGTTCTGTCAACTGTCTAAGTTTATACAAGAGCAATTTTTAGTACTGTTTGCATGTACCCCCAATATATTTGGTCTTGTCCAGATTTCTTACATTAAGAGGTTAAGAGGTATGGGCAAATAAATCACTTTATATAATTATGTATATCCAAACCTTTCAGCTGTCCCCAATTTTGGCTCAAAATGTTGTTCTCCCCCTAATAATCCCTTCGCAAAATGGCAAATTTGGAAGAAAACATGGAGAGTTTACAATTAATAATTATAATGATCAGAGTTATAGATTACTTTTAATTTCAGAAATGCACGTAGATTCTCTTATTGTGTCAGCTGCTCAAGTTAACAGTACTAATATTAAAAAGTGTCCCTTCTTTGAGTGGTTCCCAGCTGCATTCTGTGGCTATTTTATATTTTTGCATCATGTTTGGTCTGTTTTTCATAAAATTGTGGTTTTCTGGTAAATTAGTGGAAAATCATTAAAGATTAAAGATAGAAAATGTTTCAGATTTCATACCCTTCAGAAAATTCATACTAATGCAAGACCTACTATTTTATTATTTTTTCTAAGTTTATAAAAGCAATATTTAAAAATTGTCCTTATGTTTGGGCTTTTGTCCCACTTCTGTTTATGGCTTTGTCCAGATTTCTTGCTCTGAGGCTGAGAGGTATGACAAATGTGTCAGGGCCATCACCATCAGCCAGACACATTTCAAATTGTGACAAACTTATTGCACCCCACTCCTCTACATAGTGACTCTGTATGTGTCCAAGCAAGGCAAGGATCAGTTATATAGTGTAAGTGTGCAGGGTATTCCCAAGTACTACAGTGGCTTTTCATCTGTCCTTGATTTTGCAGAATGTTCTGGTTTTCTGTCATATTTTTATATTGTTGATTTATGCTTCTTCTTATTCAGAAAATGTATGCTGTCGCAGTGCCCTGTTGCTCTGTGTTTAAGTAGCAATGCTTTAATGACCATCAGGTAACCTTGTTGGAGATTGTAAGATGCAAGTAATAAGCATACTGTTAAAGAATTACCAACATTGAAAGCCTTTTTGTTGTTGCCATGCAGAGAATATTTACATAACTAGATAGTGTATTAGCCTTAGGTATTGAAATACGTATGACAGTATTTGTAATAAAGGACAGGAATACAGTATTTTCAGAAGCTCATTACATTTGTTGGAGACTTGCAGTCATCTTTGCAGGCTTTACCTGTAAATTATACAGAATGCCAATCTATCATGTGTGGTCCATAACCTGTGCAGTAATCCTTTAAGCAATTTATCTTGAGCTTGTTTCTTGTTTGCTGTTCATTTTTTTACTTTGATCATGTTTTCCCCATGAATCAAGTAGACAGTTGTCAGGCAGCAGGTCTTTTTTGGATAAGAAATATTTTTACAAGTGGGGGTATCACAGAGATTGCTACTCTTAGCATGTTACTTGGTACTTTTTTAAAGCTGAATATAAATTATAATAAGAACTGTAGTGCAAGGAAAAGTGGTTTGAGTTGAGTGATGCTTGTTTTTTTATACCTGATTTTGACTGAAATTACTGTAATGTATTTAAAAAGTAATTTGTTTTTTCATGCCTCACAACCTTTTTGTTTCCATCTAGATATTAAGTAAGATGTCATGTAGCCGAAGCATTTAAATATTTTTTCTTCTACACTTCATTTTGTCTTTATTGGACTCTCATAATAATGGTTTGGCACCCAGGGCAGTGTATCTAATTAAAGTCCCAGTTTTTGTGGTTTTGAGCATAGCCCCACCCCTTTCTAGTTGATCACACCCCTTCCCATTGGCCCCACCCATCCAGCTGTCTCCTGCAGCCCCACTTTGATTTGAAGTCACCAGCTGCCACTGCTTTGTTCTATTCTTCACAGATCCTTAGCCTTTTTCTTATTGTTTTTATGAAGAGAAGTTTGTTAACCTAGAGTCTTCTTTCAAGGAATTGTCTTTTAAGGGCACAATTGCTAGGATGCTGGAGTTCCTTAAGTGGGATTTTTCTCAAGTGTCTGATAATCAAAGATAAGAGCTGCTTCAGCAGTTCCTCCTGTGTTGGCTGCCTTTTTAGATAATTTCCTTGCTGCTTCCAAGTCTCCTGATTCTCAGCCTCCTGCTCTGAAGAAACATAAGTTATATAAGGTTCCTGAGAATTGTCTATTTTTATTTAAATGTCCATCTGCTGATCCTGTCTGTGGTGTCAGTGTCTTCTAACAGACCTTCAAAACTTTTTTACTCTTCCAAACTTTTTTCCTTCTGATAAGGATAGCAGGGCAAAGGAGAGGATTGGCAAGAAAGTTTACACTGCTTCTACTTTGGCCTTTAGGGCTATTAGTTATGGGACCCACATCACCAGTTATGCTCTGGCCTTGATTACTCAGGCTTGTCAGGTTACTTCTGACCTTCCTGATACTGAAGGCAAATCCTCTGCCTTATCTTTTTTAGGTTCTGCTTCTCAAGCAGCTCGCCACTCTAAGTGTAGCTATGGTATTGCTGACACCTCTTCTAGGGCTGCAGCTTTTAGGTCAGTCATGAGGCGTTATTCTTGGCTTTGCTTGCAGTCTCTACCCATACCTCTCAACTGTCCAGATTTTTGCCTCATATTTTTCTTCTGTTCCTCATAAAATTTGTGGTTATCTGGCAAATCAGTGGGATGATCTGAGGACTGAAGTCATGAAATAATGACATACGTTTGAGTTTCAGACTATAAATCCTTCAGAAAATGTATGTTAACACAAACCCTGTTACTCTAGCAACTTTCTAAGTTTATATGAGCAATATTTAAACTCTGTCCTTATTTTTGGGCCTTTGTCCCCCAAACATTGTTAGGCTTTGTCCAGGTTTCTTGCACTAAGAGTTTGAGAGCCATGTCTCTACCTGAGGATATTAAGGCCATGTTGTTGGATGCTCCTTTGGGTAATACACACCTTTTTTGGGACTGTTGCTGCTGACATGTTCAGGTTTCTTCAAGAGAAAGGCAAAGTCTTTCTTGCAAGACCTTAAACATATTCTTTTCTCTCCTACCCCTAAGTTCCAGAGGAATTATCCCTCTAGCACTGTTTTTGTTCTCAGGCAGCCCCATCACTTTTTTTCATAGGAAATCGTTACTGGCACTGTTTCTCTTATATTACTGTCAGTGATTTATCTTTCATTTCCAATCCTCCTTTTCAATGCAGTTATGCAATGGTGTAAAGTAAAGGGGTGTGGGTATACAAGGCAACTAACCCCTACAAAAGATGCTTATTTTAGGCTTTCAGGATGAAACTTTGACTGGTTATGTTTGTCCAGCTGGAGTTTCAGTAGGTAGTTACTTGGAGATGGATGTTACTGAAATTATTGCATTACAAGCAGTTGTCCTGACACATTTAAACAGATTTAGAAAACCTACCTATGCATTGTTCTAATTCTGGAATGAAACAGTCCGTGATAAAACCGCTCCTCCTTGTTTACATTATGGAAGACAATATGTTGCATATTATCTGCTGACAGACGAGATAAAAATAGTACAGCCATTAAAACCAGAAACAGGGTTATTTTGGGATTTAATTCATGTAGTTACATGCAAATCCAAGTAGACTGGGAAACGACTTATGTTTTACTGACTAAGATGAATTCCTAGCTGTTATAGCTGTCACAATTTCACCTCTGTTCCACTCAACTCTGCTTCATTCTATCAAGCTAAATTAAACAAAACTTTTTTTTTTAATTAATTTTACATTCCATGCCCTTCTGACTATTAGTCCCCTTTTTTCATCTTGAGACCATTTGTTCCCCCACCACTCAGGAAGTCTGTAGCACAGTGCTGACAATCAAGAGGGAGTATCATTTTGGTAGACATGGAAGTGGTTCACACCCTCGCTGCAATGAGGGTATCTCTAGTAAGGCTGCATTTAACCAGAAATGTATAAAATAAATTAAACTGCTCCCCTTTCACCCACTACCCAGTGCTATTTGTTTTTCTGCATTTTGATACTTTTTTTCTGGTTATACATGAGAGCCAAAAGTAGAATACAATTATAATAGCAGAAAGAGATCATGCCTAATGGGTTTTTAGCACAAAAAGCCAGATGTTACCAAAAGTTGACATTCTGCATACACATACATACATACACACACATATATATATATATATATATATATATATATATATATATATATATATTTATTTATTTATAGAGTCTATATTAGATAAATGAAAGTTTATCTTACTGAATGCTAACATAAACGAAAATCCTGGAAAATGAATCCAGAATTGTGAGATCGCAGTACAGTGAAGATGGGAATATTTGCCCTTTCTTCACTGTAGTGCGATCTCGGAGTTGCAATATATACTTAGCGGGGGGTGCAGCCCTCCACAATTGCAGTTTCGAGTTCTGAGATTTGCGATAATCTCAGTGTTTGATAAGATAAACTTTCGTTTATCTAATATATATATATATATATATATATATATATATATATATATATATATATATATATGGTGTGGTTCATGTTAACTGCTGAAAACTCATTTAATCATCTGTGCAGTCACATTACTTAATAAAATGCTGACTTCTGTTATAATCTTTCTTCTTCTACTTCTATCAGCAACAATTTAATAGGCATGTACTCTGAAAAAATACTTGGCCACAGTCTATAAAATGAAATGGCAGTGATGTCATTTTGAAAATAATTTTTATCACCATCATATCATTTTTCTAACATAATTTTAAATAACTGTGTATTTTGCTTTAACCTACATCCAAACAAGAAACTAACGTTATATTTTATAAATCTTTTTTGTTTTATAGACAGAATATCCATAACTTAATTTTTATTGTTTTTTATTTTACATTACAGCATCTACAAAAGATGATATATTAGAAATGTATTATCGTGCACCATATATTCCTGTGGTAACATGCGAGGCCAGATGTGCTACTGTCTAGACCTAATCAAAATCTGGATGTTTTATAGTCATTTGAGAGTACTTTGTTTAAAATAAGAGGTGTGCTTTGTTCTTAAAAAGCTGATGAAATGCTAATAAATCTACACTCGAACATGTATTGAACTAATGCTAGCCTGCTTATCTGTTCTTTGTCACACCATTTTTAAAAGATTAGGGCATTGTATCACACTTGGAGACAGGCAGACATGATTTATAAGTATGACTATAACATCTTACTGCAAAATAAAAAGCTATATTTTCCACAAAATAGCTGAAAACATTAAATAAGGAAAGATGTTTAGACACTGCTTTTTAGCAATTCATTTTCAGAATAAACGTGTTTCTGTTCCCTGCTCTGATATCTATTGTATCAGATATGCATTTTATTTCCTAGTGTACAGCAATGGAAACATTCACCTCCACAGATTTATTTTGTATTTGTCTACATTTATCACAATATTGCTTAGTTGGTCCCAGTTATCCGACTTTTATAATTCTGCTTCAGAATTTTCCTCTGTGTATCACAGAATACGTTTCTGTTGTACAGCAATAGGGAATGCAGCCACTAAAACTTATATACACCAATGGCTGATCTTTTCTAAGCAAGATTATAAATTGTTGTATCATTGTATAAGGAGATCACTAATAAGAACAATGCTTGTCTTTTCATTTTTGGTAATATTGGTTAGGAAGGTGTTAAAAAGTCTAAGAATGAGAATGGATGTTTGCAGTACACACCTACTGAAATTTGAATCCAGCTAGAACTGCAGTCTGTAACATGCATCAGACATCTCCCATTACCCGACCATCTTAAAATCGATTTAGCTACATGACAATGAAGTTAATACATGTCAATTATATCTTGATTTGGAGTCAGATCAAAAGCAATTAACACAACCAGATGACCACTGCTAGAAAATGCAGGTCTAAAGCATAAGGAATTATTTTGTAAACTCTATCAAATTTTTATTAAAGCATCTTTCAAGCATAAACCAATGCTGTTTAATATCTTTTTTTAAATGAATAATACAGTTTGTTCTTTACAACATTAAGCAAACACTTTTAAGAAATTTAAAAAAAGTGTGCGTGTCAAATTCATGTACCTGGAATTGTATATTTTATGTCAAAAGGTTTAGATATACTGGCAATATTAGCTTGTTTACACATGGTACATTCCTTTCAATTATATTTTAATTAAATAAAAATAAAGGCTAAGTAAGACACAAAGGTAACTGTCTTTCAGGCCCATTACGACTAGAGTGTTTCATTGTTTTTAGGACCATGCAAATTTGCTTTCAGTAATGCTCGGTATGTTTTAAATAATATTCAGATGAGTGTATGAAATGGAAGCTATACCATTCCTTTGTATTGACATATATGAAGAACTGAAATGTTCAGCCAAATTCCTTCAGTTCTCATTCAACTTACTCTTAGGTGAAATCTCTCTTACCTTCCTTCTGCTATTAGTGTATTTGAGCTATTCATTTTCCACCTACATTGCCCATCTAGCCTTTTCTAATATAAGTATCCATTCTTTACAACAAATTTCACCATTACCAGTTTTTGATCCCTTGGAAAGTTTCCGAGACTCCTTCTCTCCCTTACTTCCCTTTAGTTTGTTGATTGTTTGCTTAAGCAGTACAATTCAGCATCATTTAACTGAACACAAGTTTATTAAGACACATTAGTTTCAACACTGTATATAAATAATAAAGAGCTTTGTAATACTGTGTTATCTTTACTAATTTATTACTGTATGGACACTTGATGCTCCGCTGTATGCAATTAACTTTGTTCTCGTCTTTCTTTTCATTTAAATTGAATATACATGCTCTTTGCATCTCTGTTACATGTATTCTGATTTTATTCCTTTGTAGGTTGACAGTTTTTGTCACGCTTATGATCTACTGGCCTTTGAGTGGCTTGCCTGCCATTAATCTGTCCAGGACCTTTCTGCTTCCCATGCACTTATGAGAATGTTGTCGAACAAAACTCTCAGACAAAAATAAGATCAACCATAAACAAGACCAAATTACAAAAACATCAGATATTTGAAAAATCCAGAAAAATTATTTTCCCGATCTTTACCCTCCTCATATCACTAACCTCAAATTTGTCTAAACAGTGGTAGGTTTTTTTTGTAAGGTATTGTGTGGGGCAGGGTTAAGCTTTGTATGCTTTACTGAGGTGATGCAGAAGGGAGCAGTACCTTCCAAAAAATTCCTGTCGCACAGTCACCACACAACATGCACCAAAACACAAACGTGCACCAGTGTATATACAATACAAACACAAAATCTAACCCCTTACCTAACCCCACCCTTAACTTCAAAATACACACAGTCTCAACAACACACATCATGAGCACATATACAATCTAACCCCCTCCCAATTCCAACTCATCTGTTTCAAAGAAATGGCACTACAAGATATTGGATATTACACTAACATTTGGCAATCTCAAGGACCCCTAGAGTTTTCTGACACAAGCAACTTTCAACAAAACACAAGGTAACCACATATACATTATTTATTTATATATATATATATATATATATATATATATATATATATATATATATATATATGTATGGTTCCCCTTCACATGACCGAAGTTCTGTAAACTTGAAATTCATAAGCCCGAAACCAGAATCTCGAATTTACAAAACCTCGAAAATGTGAAGGGGAACTAAAAAAAAAAACAGACACCTTTGTAATGTTTTTGCAGGGGCCTGCACCCCCCACACCCCCCTACTTAAAATATTCCTACTCCGAGATCGCACTATAGCGGGGGACAGGGAAATCTTCCAGTTTGCGCTATATGCGTAAGAGCAACCTGGAAGATTTCCCTGTCCTCTGCTATAGTGCAGTCACGGAGCATTTTGATTTCACTGCAAGGATGCAGGGGGACCTTGCCCCTTGCTAAAAGGTCAGTCAACTCTTTTTTTTTTTTAAGCTCTAAAATTCCCATTCACAATTTTGAGTGAATGGAAGTTCAAGATTCTGGGCTCGAGCTTATGGGTTTCGAGCTTCCATTCATTCGCTCTTGTGAAGGGGAAATATATATATATATATATATATATATATATATATATATATATATATATATTTTTTTTTTTTTTTTTAACAGACTTAAAATGGTGCATCTATTACTATTGAGATTACGTCTGTTTCATTTTTGTATCACGTAATGATTTTATTTAAAAAGTGGAACATATAATTAAGCTGTTGTTACTGTACCAAGTATTGAATTTGTTCAACAACGTTGGAGCATTTTCACATTCTTAGTAGCCAGCTTGTATTCCCAGGCTTATATTTTTCAGTTTATTTCATTAACCATAATTTTACTTATATTTTTATTAAAAAGAAAAAAAAAAAAGAGACAAAGTAAGAGTTATCACAACACACAAACCTATGTGCCTCTATCATCACTAAGAAAACCAACTCCTCTTGCTCTGCTTCCCCTCATGACTTCTACCCTATTTTCATACTTTGATCTATAAAAGAAATATTTGAAAAGGTAATGTGTAATCAGCTGTTTAATCATACCAATAACGGCACAATAACACACCACCTTTGCAAAGGATCAGGCCAGATCAGCCCACACCCACTGAAATTCAAAGCAATGTGTGTGTTTTTTAATCTGACCAGAGCCTTTGAGAGTTAGAGCTCAGAGCACTCCTGAGTAAACTACGTTGCTGAAACTTTAGGAGTGATATCAAAAATGATGTGGAACTTAGCACCTGAACTGTCTTCACAGATCATTATAACTAGGGGAAGCTAGTAATAAGAATTGCAGGGGTAGGCTGCTATTGTTCAAATTGCCTAATACAAACCTATTAATCTACAAACTTTTAATTATGGTAGCTTTTCCTCAAAAAAAAAAAAAAAAAAAAAAAAAAAAAGAGCGATTACCTTAAACATTTACCATGGGTCCTATACTTTTTCCTTTTTACATAAACATTATCATACTGGCCATGGTGGTGCAGCAGTTAGCATTGTCGCCTCACAGCAAGTGATTCTCCCGTTCGATTCTTGGCTGGAGTGCCTTCTGTGTGGAGTCTGCATGTCCTCCCCGCGGTCAAGTGACATTAAAGACATGCAGGTACTAGGTGCGAGCATGAATGGGCATGCCTTGTTTGAAGGTTGGGCATCAGGCTGGCAACTCGGCACCATAAAATCCACTGCCAATCATGAGCGGACCGGAGTTCCGCTGTGGCGACCCCTAACAGGGAAAAGCCGAAAGACTTAACATAAATATTATCATAGTTAGTCCAAGCACCACCATTACTTTTTACAAAGATGATTTTATTATGCACAGATCTGGTCTTTCCCTTGTAAAAACATCCAGAGACTTCTTCAAAACAACATTTACATTCTATATAACTGGTTTCTAGTAGACCCTGACTGTAAATACTGCCAACACCAAAATAATTTTGCTTGACACTCACCAGAACCTCACGAAAGGCCAGACTATTTCTGTTTTTGTTCCAGACAACTCCCAACTGTCCACAGGTCAGACAGTAACAATATTTGGGACTCACCTGACCAAAGTGTAACCTTAAAGGCACACAATGAAGCAGTGGCTAGGGAAATTGAAAACTCATCTTAAAAGACACTACTCCATGTCCAGTCCCCTAATCAATTCAGAGGTCTGTCATTCCCTCCTTGAAAATGTTCTAATACCACATGTTGAATGTAGCCAATCAGCTGTCAGAGTGTACTCTACCCAAAATACTCATACATTACAAACCTTCCCAAATAGAATCAATAGATTTACATACCTCACTCTCCAATACGAGCAGTGGTGTGCTTCACTAAGCAAAACCAACTGGCTTTCAGTTACAGCTTTTACAGTATTCACAATGACTACTACCCATAAATGTGGGCTAAACTCTAAGCCAAATGCTCATCATAACTTTTAAGAATATACAGTAGCAAAGCCCTTACATGAGAACTACCACATTTCTTAAAAGCTATTGCTGAAAAAAAGGGCTCTTCAGACTTTGACAGTGGCAGTAGTGTAGATAATTGTCAATGATCGTTTGACTTCTTATTTCATAAACAACAACGTTTATAATCAAACAATGGCACATCTCACTATTTATGTATACAGTATATATTATAAGTGAGTATAAGTGCTGCTGGGCATAATTATGCTCTAAAGGTTAAACATTTGTAGGCATAACACGTGTCACTGCTAACATGCTGAAGAATGCACCGTGTACTATAATACTTGTAAATCAAATCTCACACTGTGTTAAGTGTCCTACTGAGTCAGGAGAATAATGAGCCGTGCACTGTACAATGACGTCTTTATACTTATTATTTTGTAATCCTTTGGAATACAAGTTGCAACACTTTCTTTTTGGAATTGTGTATACAAAACCTATATCTTGTACCCAATTTTGACATTTCATATGGTATTACTATGCACTTATATACTGAACCACTAATGGGGCTGAAGATGGTCCAAAAACTAGCCCACCCTACCAGTTATTAGATAAAAATAAACAAACAGATGTCTCATTTAACTTCTGTTCTTAATGTTGTTTAATCATATGATTGTAGGATCATAAGACATTGCCAGGATCTCAACCCGGATGTCATTTTAAGCCTAGCCATTTCATCCCAATGTAATACCACAGAAATGCTAGTCAACACTCAAGGTTGCATTTAGTGATGACTTCCCATGTCCAGGAGTGTTGTGGGCACTACCCCCGGTAAGAATTTATAGTGCCCCATCCACTAGTCCAGGTTCGTCCTGAACAGTGTCATAGAGATGCTCTGTTCACATAAATTGGTAGTCTGTTCCAAAGACACAGCAGTAACTGGGAGATAAATCTGTCCCTCCAGCATGTCCTATTTATGTCACAGGCCATATTTAGGTCACTGGAATGTGTAACCAAGTCCTGTTTGATTTATGGATATGCAACAAGTTCATTAGGTTCTTTACAATACGGAGTATAGTAACAAAGACTTTAGTAGGTCTGTGTAAGGCACATGCTGGAGCCGCTTGATTATCTTTGTTAGATTCCTCTAAAGTCCCTGTAATTACTGCAGATGCTCAGTACAGTACATGCGGGAACAGGAAGTTGTACTCCGTCTTGGGCTGGATAAGTGCCAAGTATAGAGGGGGTTATAACTTCTTTTGGTCTTGAGGCAATGTCTTTACTAATCAAGTGTGCTATCTGGGAAGCTTTCCTTACTACAGTAGACACATGGTGGTCGACGAAGTTAAGGTAGCAGTCAACTTGTGATTCCAGGTCCCTTACCACTTCATAGGTACTTAGGGCATTGTTGTTGATTTGATAATGTAAAGGTACATTGTTTGTGCCGAAGGGAATGATGATGGAATCTCTTTGCATCCAGTTTGAGACCAGTCATTGGTTGGCATGAGACCATCCTGGAGTACACGGAGATCATTTGGGGATTCAATGATTGTACCTAGTTTGCAGTCGTATGCAGACTTGGTCAGCCACAACCCCTAAGTATTGACCTGAACTTATGAAAAGTATATACCAAACAGTAGGGGGCCCAGCAGTGATCACTGTGCACCCCACTGGTAACAGGTCTGCTGGTTGATGTGGAGTAACCCACTTTGATAGTGTTTCCGTTTTGTGAGCCAGTTGGCAACCCATCTTACAACAAGAGGTTTACATTCAGTTTTCTACGTTTATCGGTAATACCTGAATGTGAGATTGTGACAAAAGTGTTTGCCAAGTCAAGGTATGCTGTGTGCACAGATCTGGCCTCATCAATGGCCTTGGGCACACTTTCAAAGAAATCTACTGGATTTAACAGGCAGGATCTGCCCTTCATGAAGCTGAATTGGGTAGTATCCAGGGTTTGGATGTCACCTATGTCT
The DNA here is from genome assembly GCF_019279795.1 of Protopterus annectens. NCBI lineage: Eukaryota > Metazoa > Chordata > Ceratodontiformes > Protopteridae > Protopterus > Protopterus annectens. The sequence goes on along the minus strand of NC_056750.1, from coordinate 677,456,125 downwards.
ATTTATGAGGTCCATAATGATCCATTCCATGGCCTTACAGATGAAGCTGGTCAGGCTTATGGGTCTAATTCCCTGGGTCTGTTGCAAGGCCACCTTTGTGGAGAGGAATAACTGTAGCTGTTATCTATTTCGCAGGAACAAAGCCTGTGGTTAGGCTATGATTGAAAAGGGTACTTAGTAGTGATGCTAGTTCATGTTTTAACCTGTTTAGAAGACAGCCTGGAATGTCATATGGTAACATAGAGGCTTTGTTTTTGCCTTGGACTGGGCTTTGAGGACATGCTCTTCAGATATGTAGGGTGGGGGGAATGTTGAGGGAAGATTTGTTGCAAGTTAGGAGAAGTTAAGGGAGTGAAATTTTCACCAAACATATCAGCTAGCAGGTTTATCTCTGTGGGGTCACAGTGTGTGTGATACAGCTGACCACTAGTTCTGCACATGCTTTGGTCTTACCCTTTAGGTTATATACGTAGCTATAAAAGGCCTTATGGTTATCCTTGGTCGTACTTACTAAGTTTCTCTCAAAGGAGCCCTTGGAGCATTTGACAAGATGTCTTATTTGCCTGTTGAGACTGGAAAGGGTGCTTTTCCATTGTTAGGGCCTTGCCTTTGTTTTCTTGGACAGCAACTTTTTTTGCATTTATTGTAAGGTTTGCTGATGCTGGATGTGCACTATGGCAGCTTGTTTTTACTTGGGCCTCTGGCTTTGATTCTTTCTGGTACAGCCGAGTTTATACACTTATGTAAGTGATTGTACAGGGCTTTAGTGTAAGCATTGGTGTAGTTACCACTTCCAGTCTATGGTGGGGCTTCAACTGCATTTGTACCCTTACCTAGGAGTGTATAGTTTGCTTTGGTGATGTTTTTAGTCTGATTTACCCTTTTTGAGTTGTGGTGTCATTGCCATCTTGAAGGTGACTGATTTGTGTCAGTTTTAACTAATGAGAGCCCGACAGTTGCAGCCGTGCACCTGTTTGACATGTTGGTGAGGACCAGGTCTAGAATGTTTGTTCCACTTGTTGGGGTATAGACAGTTTATTCCAGGGCATTCGAATTAAAGTCAAGGAACTTTTGCGCTAGTGAGTTAGGGCTAGCATAGGTTTTTCCAGTTCATGGTGGGATAATTGAAATTCCCCATAACTAGTATGCGTGGTAAAATTTAGATTGTCTCCAGTTTGGTCAAGTAGGCTTCATGGGTGTTGTGACCCATGGAGGGGGATATCTAACTGGCTATGACATGAATGGGGGGTCTTACTCAATATAACCTGGACTAATTCCATGGAGTTGTCTAGTCTAACTAGACAGGAGGTGAATTTATTTCTAATATAGATTGAAACACCACCTCCTTTAGTTCCCCCATTCATTTTTCAGTCTAAAGGTGTGGAAGGCATTGTAGCCTTCCAAGGCCAGGATACTCTCTGAGGCATTGAATAAGGCTTCTGTGACTGCATAGGCATCTACACCTTCTAGTGATAGAAGTGCTTCCAGGGAGTGCAGTTTTTGGTTTAAGCTCCTAGCATTTAGCAGCATGACCCTTATTTTGTTCTGACTGGTTAATTTTACATTGGTAATGCTGTTTCTGAGACCCTGTGAAAAAAAGGCACTATGGTGGAGGCAAGAGCCTTTGCCAGCAGCCAAAAGCCTAGAGGTGCCAGTTGCAAACCATCTCTGGCAAAGAAGAGAGGTTTGTCGTCCATGGCTTCACAGACTGACAGAACTGGATCCTCTTTGTATGGCACCAAAAACTGAGCCAATTACTGAAATCAATAATTGTTTATACTGTGGCATCATTCGAGGTGAGGGTAGCATGCTGCTCAAGGCTAGGGACATACCTGCCTGGGATACATACTCAAAGAGCTCAACCATGTCTTTTTATATAGTCCAGTGAGGTACATCTCATTTCATTCACACTAACGTGAACTATGACAGAGTCATAACAGTACTTGTTGCTGAGAGACCTGTGTGCATGCGTGATTTAGCAAATCCTGGCACTGGACAGGCAGCTGACCTTGATTTTCTCTTTGTCCAACCTGCTGAGTGGGACATCCATGTGTCTCACTATTGAGTCTCCAATGACAAGAAATTTTGGTTTGTGAGTGTTACACCTCATGGGTTTGGTGGGTAAGACACTGGTTTTACTATGTGTCATGGGTGCTGTGGGGACTGTGTTACTTGTAGCAGTCTTGTGTTTTGGAGGTCTCTGGTGTTTTGATAAGTTTTTTAAGAGAACCTCCATGCATGTGGATTTACATGTTTGATGCATACTACGTGTATGAGTAGTGATGTTATGTGCATATGTAGTGGTGGGTGAGTTGACAAACTTCTCTGTGTTGCTGTTTTGAGTAAGAAAGAGAGAGCATGGATTCTAGATTGTTGGTGTAAATACATCTGTCATACTCTGTACTAGAGTGTTTTATTAGTAGAGGGTTGTCTGTGTATGAGACAATTGCTACACTGCCTCAATAGACCCAAGTCAATAAGGTTGGCAGGAGAAACAATGGTATACCAACTGTCCATAATGCTAGGTTGAAGACTGTTGTCACTAGTGGTGGCTTTTCAGAATCGATCACGGAGGAGCTGAGTAGATGGATATTTCTGCATGGACTTTAGGGAAACTTTGTTGAATTTAACTGTCCAGCTTGGGCACACAACTGCACGTCTGTGCACGGTGCTGCATGATGCACAAACAAGCAGAAAACTGCTCAAATGCAGGACCTAAATACCAGAAGCTAAAAACTTGAAGATTCAAAAGGACCAATGAGTAGACTGGCCTCCCTTTAACAGATCGGTCCCAATCAGCACAATTCTCTCCCAAATGTGCAGAGAGGCCCTTTCCAATCCAAGATGGCCTGGAAAATGTGCTCAGAACAAACACGCCACTACAAACAGTTTAAGAAGAAGCAAGCCTGTATCTGGACTATGCTATAGCTACTAGCTACCATAGTTTCAGTGGGAAACATGACAGAATATTTAACACAGCAGAAAAATAGCAGTGAGACACTAAAAAACTTTTAAAACAGCAGAAAATCAGCAAGATAATTACCATGTATATTATTTCATTTGTAACACTAGAGTAACTACTCTTAGGGAACAGGACTGTGATGTGCAATAGCCTTGAGCTATTTTGATGCGGGCAAAGAATTGTCTATTAAGGCATCTCCAACTAACCAAATTAGCTATTGCACCTTTTTCTTTATACAATTAAAAAATACCTTACTGATATCCTCTGTTTTAATTCGCTTGATGCTTAATTTCATAGTCTTGTCTTGCCAATCTGGTCACTTTAACAAGATCTTTCTAAATCTTCAGTGAGATTTGTTTATTAAGCTAGGATTTAAATGAGTTATTATATCGTCTTCTCCTGTCATACAAATTACCAGTTTTGTTGATCATACTGATTTGTTAAACTATTAAAATTTTCAAGCCCAGCTATTATATATTTTGTATAAATTGCTTGTTTATCGATATCAAAATCTGTATAAGCAGGTATTTACTATTTTATCATAGTTTGTATTAGTGCTTTTATTTCTTTGGTGTTGCCTTTAGCATAGTTTAGGAGGCAAGAGAGATTTCCCAGATCCAGGCAGCTGATTCTTAAAAAAAAAGTTTGAAGGGCCTGTGGTCAGTAATTTGCAGTGATAGGAGAAATGTGAAAGGTGAACAATGCTTGTTATTGTTGCACATACATTACCCATGGCTGGGCAATGAATAATTATTTTTTGAAATCCAATAATATCGGAGTGTTTTTTTAGCATGGTAAATATTCTAGAATAGGTTTGGTTGACTGAAGTTTCACATGTGATTTTACCACTTCCTATTTTAATTGTCTAAGACTACTAAGGGAGTTGCTGAGTACCCAGAAGTCAGGTAAGAGGGGGTTCTAGATGTTGAATTTAGATGCATCTCCTGCAATTTTTGCATGCAGGCATTTGGATTCATACAAACTAAACTAAAAATAATGATAAAAAGCATGTGCACTGAGACATCAGTTGTTCTGTTTAGTCTAGAGCTGAAACCTAGCAATTGTGGTATTGAATTTGTGTCTTTAAATCAGATTTCAGTTAAGGTACAAATATCTGTATTTTCAAGAAAAAAATATTAAATTCTACACACAGTTGTGTTTAACATACTACACTTGAAACTATCATCTAATTTTTTATGGGTTTTTATAATCATACTTTCTGCACTCTCTAGTATGATAGGTGCAATCATCCAGTGCAAAGAAGTATGGTTACACATTTCATGCAAGGATGACATACAGTGAATCCTCTACGTATGGCACAAAGTCTTTAGCCATGAACTATGATCAGTCCTTAGTCATTAACATGATTTTAGTTCTAAATTCTGGTGCCATTTGAGTAGAAATGGAATGTTACTAAATGTGCAATTTTAGAGATTACTGAACAATCTTCCAATATTTTTCACATGTGAAGGAGGAGCGATCTTCTCATAATACTGACCCCCTCTCATGTGAGCTATGATCATGTCATGTCATGTTTTCAGAGATTCTGTTTTAAAGACTGAATAATCCATCATAAGTATGTTAATGAGGTTCAAACTGATTTTGCAATCAAGATAGATTGATAAAATCAAAAACGTTTTGTTTGCTTGACTCTTTGTAATGTACTGGATATGTAACCTAGTTGCAGTAGAGTATTTGTATGCAGCTTTTCCACAAACATTTTCATTTGGATACATACAATCTAAAACATACTATCACAGTTGTAGACGCTGCACAAGTAATCTAAAGTGCATAACTGAAAATATATGTTCCAAAATCATACACTTTATTAACACAATTCAAATACTTTCATTCCCACAGTCTTGGACTACATCAGAAATAAATCATCAATGAATCTACTCTTCTGATTTACACAACCAATCAAATAACAGAATAATAAAATAATGAAATGCAAAACCCTCCATATTGTACAACCCCTGTAGAAGTGCTAAAGAAAATATATACTTTTTAGATTGTCACTGTTGAAGTGACATCCCATCCCCATGTGCAAAAATGGGGAAAGGGGGTTGTGGATGGATGGATTGAGTTTAAGTGAAAGTTTAAAAGATTACATTTAAACAGGTATATTACACAGAGTATATTTGCTATATTTAATTGAACTTTAGTTTTATAGGTCTTGAGATCCTCTGCATATTTTCTTGTAGAATTATTTATATGGTGACCTAGGTGTTTGCTTGTTAATAGTTTTACCACCAATTCTAGAATGAGGTGTAAAATGTTACAAGTACATCAAAATTGTGATTTTGAAGTAACTTTGCTAGTTAACTCATCTGTAAAGACCAAAGAAAAGCAAAATATAGGTGCAATAGCTAAATGCTACTTCCACTATCTATATTAGATTCAAACTGATTTAGGTAAGCATATACCAATACTTTAGGAATAATTTAGACTACAATGTACCCTGTCAGAAAAAATATCAATTTAAACTATGTGTGCATTGTATGTAGAGAACACCATGCCCTAGTACTGCTTAAAGATTTTTAAATGTAATCTGAAAAGCAAGAGAAAGCAGTTGGCACTGAATGTGCATCCAGTGGGCACAAAAACATGAATGTGAAAGATTAATTAGTTTAAGGAGTGAGCTTTCACAATGTGTTGTTGCAGCAACCACTAGTAGTAGTAAATTAAATGGGAGTTGTTGAAATTAAGTGAGAAAAATGGGTAAACAGCTCAGAAGCCTCTGGGTTGTAAAGTACGCAAGAACAAAGTGAGGTGCTGATTAATCAGAGTTATTCACATGACTGTCTGTTTTGACTGCTTTTTAAGAAAAACCTAAAAGTAATAATACTTTGATACTTTAACCTGCACACGGACGTAACCCCTTATAGCTCACAAAAGGAAACATGGTAAGTTTTGCCTTAACCTACAGTTATTAAAACTCAGATAACATTTTTAAATAAAACAAAACTACAGTAAAACTAGAAACCAAAAAGAAATATGTTTACAGTCATCCCACCAAAAAATCAGATTTGCATACATAGCAATGTAGTCTGGACATTTTCTGAAAATATACTGTTCTCACCTTCTTCATGCAATCTAAATCATCCTTTCTTGTCTTTGGCCCAAATTATAATTGAAAATGATAATTTTGAACAGTTTACTTACCTATTTATGGGATAAAGGAAATGCATCACTTACTTAAAATGGAGTACTTTTTTCATTCTAGTTTATCAGTTAATGTGAATTTATAACATCCTCCTCCTATAAATAGGATACAGTGCACACATGTATGCATGTGAAAAGTGTAATATCAATATACAATAAACTGGTACAAGTTAAGTAGCTATTGATCTAAATCTACAACTACGATGTTGGCGCTTTCTCTTTGATGCCCTTTTGCTGGAATGAATTGCCAAAACATTAAAGATATTTCAGGTGGTCATCAGAATTTAGCTGTTGTCCAGCCCATAGCTGTATGTGACTGATGCATTTCCTTTGAATTGTTGAAGATACTGAGGTCTAGACTTGTATACTGGTCTAGCTTAGGTTATTATGTCGTATTATATAATTTTTGCTCTGTAGCTTTTTCTTAAATTGAAATACAGATTTGTTAATAGTCAGGCAGAGTTCTAAAATCAAAACAATTTTGAAATAAAACAAGATTACTTAAATTCACAGTAATAAAAAAATCAAGATGTATTGTTTCACCATATAACAACATACCAGTTTCAGGCCTGACTACAAAGCTGCAGTTTTCGATGAAATTTAGAAGGTAACCCAGTGGTAAAGTCCCGGTCAGGGGTTACCACAGTGGAACTCCCATCTGCTAATGATTGGCAGTGGATTTTTACGGTGCCGAGTTGCCAGCCCGACGACCGACCTTCAAGGAAGGCACGCCCATTCATGCACGCACCTACCTGCATGTCTTTAACGTCACTCCAGTGGTGCTGAAAGTAAATCATGGAGATGAGAAGTTCAAAGAAGTAAGTGCAACCCTGCCAGTTTTCTATGTTACTGTATGACTGTCTGGTAATCTCTCAATAGCAAAAGAAGGAAACTGGAACATGGCCTCAGTGTGCAGGTTAAAAATTATTTAATCCAAACTTAAAACACCATATAAAAAGAAAGAAAAATACATATAAAACAAGGTAAGCACTTCCAGAACTACAAACAGATGCTTCATCATGCCCTATTCATTTGTAGTAAAAGCTACAGATGAGTATCATTAGCAGAACAGTAGTACTGTATATACTAAGAGCAACATTTTTTGTAAAATAATGGCACCAATGCAGACATCTATGGTACACTATATAATATGAAAAATATGCCTTAGAATTTGCTAGTGAAGCCACTGTATGAATTCTATTAATGCATGGAATATGGCCCACATTAGATAAGGACTATGCCAGATATGTAACCGAGATGTTTCAAATGCTTTGTCAGCATATTCTGGTACACAGTGTCAAATGTAGAGTAAAACTCAGGGAGTACACAAAGGGGGATCATTTCCATTAATCGTGTTTCATTAAACTACCCATTCTAAATCATGCATGTATTTTGAAACACTGGAACACCAGCATCCACACTGGAAAGGACCCCTGCAGTTAAGGGCCATCAGATAAGACCTAGACCACCACAGGATCTCTGTACCACATTGCACCCAACTGTTCCAGCCCAATACAGATTGAAGTGCTACATATCAAATCCTTCAAAGAACTATCTAAAACAACTGAAAGTGAACACTTAATAGAAAAATGATGAGTGGAAAACTCAATCTATTCAGAAAGAGTTAAGGAATTCTTATTATATTCAGTTTGTTGTAGGTTACATAGAGAGGTACAAATGTTTTCTAAGACAATGCCTCATCTGTGTCTACTAGAAAGTATACATCTGGAATGCACCACTAGGGGAAATACCAGACTGGAGAAACAAATACTAAATATAGCATCAGTAACAGGAAAAAATGTGACAAATACAATAACACATTGAAGACCATTAACTTAGTTCAAAGATAACCTTGATACATATATCAGGTAATCAAACTATCAAGATATTTAAAGGTTAGTGGGTCATAATCTTGACAAATGAATCTTTGAACATATAAAGCCAACAGTGTTCAGGACAAATAATTATGCACTATATATATTTTTCCTAAACTAGAAAGCAATATAAAATGGACCATATCTATTTTTAAAAATGCAAGTGTTTTGTATATATTTGCAAAATTACTCAGACCACATCATTTTTGCTTCATGATGTAATTAAGCTCCCAGCTTAGCTTTGAGTATTTTCATCTGACTATAATTTGTTGAGCATTTCTCCCAGGATCCTCCATGAGAAAGGACTTTAGCATACTGTTATGAGTAAGCAGTTAGTAGCACAATAGGTAGTATACATGCCTTGGTTGTAGAAGGCTGTGGGTTCTACTCCCACACCATAAAGATGGACTGCTGATTCCATGGTGTGCTTTAAGCGTTGGGGAATTGTCTAACTGTTAAGATGTTTACCTCACAGACATAAGGTACAGGGTTTTATTCTCATAAGGTTCAGGGTTTTCAAAGTCAAAGTAAACTTTATTGTCATACAGAGGAAAAAGTGCACATCACTGCACGAAATTTCAATACTCAGGCTTGTACCATAAGAATGATGGTTTACAGAAGGAAGATAGATTAAATTAATAAATTTAAATAAATAAAAAATAAGATAAATAAATAAAGTAAAACAAATTTGAAAGCTCTGTTTACATAAGAAACATAACAAATACAACAGCAGGAATAGACTCAGTAGAAATATAGGGATATGCAAAAAAACAGTGCTATAATAAATGAGAGGCACACATGTACACTTACCCACCACCAATAATTACCATAAAGTTATAATTCACGGTTTTACTAGTGCAGACAATGATGTATGAAGTGAGCTATTTCAGAGAGTTTAGGTAAACAATGCCATATTGTACATAAATAATGTTTTACCCATTTAGCGGGTTAGGCTATGGATTTGTTGTTCAGCAGTCTGATAACATGTAGGAAGAAGCTGTTATGGAATCTGGATGTCCTGCACCTAATGCTTCTGTAGTGCTTCCTTGTTGGCAGGAGCTTGAACAGTCCATATAGCCAGATGGTGTATATCCCTCAATAGTTTCCAGACTCTACCATAGCATCTGTTTGAATATATGTCCTGTAGAGATCGAAGGTTGGAGCCAATGATTTTTGTGGCTTGTTTAACAATCTTATCCAGTGCCTTCCGATCAGCTTGAGAGCAATTTCTGTACCAGACAATGATGATGTTTGTCAGTGCACTCTCAATCGTGGCTCTGTAGAAGGTGAGTAGGACCTGTTGGGGGAGGTTAGCTATACGAAGTCTCCTAAGGAAGTGGAGACATTGTTGGGCTCTCTTTATAATGTAGGAAGTGTTTGTGCCCCAACCTAGGTCTTGTGAGATATGTACCCCTGGGAATTTAGTGCTATTTACTCTCTCCACTGTGGCACCATTGATAATAATAGGGGTGTACGGCTTATTCTCCTTCCTAAAATCAATGTGATTTCCTTGGTTTTCCTAACATTTAGTGCTAAGTTGTTGTCAAGTGTACCAATGAATGAGTTGGTTCAGTTCTTCATTTTAAGCCCCCTCATCTTCCTTCTTGATAAGGCTGATTACTGTGGTGTCTTCTGCAAATCTGATGATTCTATTTGACTGATACATAGCTGTGCAGTCATGTGTTAGAATTGTGAAAAGAAGTTGACTGAGTACACAACCTTGTGGGACCCCCGATGTTTAGGGTGATGCTGTTAGAGTAATGCATTCCAGCTCAAACTATTTGTGAACTTTCAGTCAGGAAGTTGAGGATCCAGTTGCATATTGTTTTCTATGCCCAGTTTATTCAGCTTAGACAACAGTTGTTGTGGAATAACCATGTTGAAGGCCGAGGTGAAGTTATGAACAGCATGCATATGTAACAGTCCTTATTTTCCAGATGGTCCAAGGTGTGATGAAGTGTTAAGGCTATTGCATCTGCAGTAGAACGATTTGGCCTGTATGGGAATTGTAAAGGATCAAAGGTAGCATACAGGCAGGATGTTATATGATCCTTGAACATTTTTTTTATTTATTGCTTAGGAAAGTGCAATTGGCCGGTAATCATTTACTGATGCTGGAGATGATTTCTTGGGCAGCAGCATGAAGTCGGTGGTCTTAAAGCATTTGGGTACTTTTCCTGGCTGAGAGATGCACTGAAAATGTCTGTAAAGACTGGTGCCAGCTGATCATCACAGTTTTTAAGCAGCCTCCCCGGGATCATATCCAGACCAGCTGCTTTGTCCAGATGAACCCTACATAGGTTCTTGCGTACTTCTTCCAGGTTGAGACATAGCGAGGTGGGATTTATTCTAACCATTGAGAGAAATTGGCTATGTTTAAAATGGCCCACAGAGGCATTTAGCTTAGTACTTACCTATGAACATACGAAAAGTAAAATATTAAAAACACAAGGTTATGCAATGCAGGAACGGTTCCCTTTGATTTACTGGTTTCAAAACTCTCCAGCATCTAAAAGACAAAACTACACGAACGCAGAACATAAATCCTTCCACTTCCCTCAAATGATCCTAGATCAATTTAAGTGACCTACAAATTTAAAAGGATCACCCTTATTACCCAGGTTGGTGCAAAACTACAGAAAGGGAAGGAGCAATAACGTAACTGGTAGACACTTCACTGAAGAGCATTTTTTGGATAGTTTGCCAAAATGCAGCAGGAGTTCAAGGAGACTCCTCTTTAAACTGCTGTAAAGTAACTCCAATTCAGTTGTATTACTGCAGGAATGGAATGCAAAATGAAAAGGGGAGTCTCTGTTTAGCAAAAAAAGTACTTGCCTTTGTGGTTTCAAACATTTTTTCAGTCAAAAATGAACATGAAGCATGCTTCATTACTTGGCTTTGGAGCAGACCTTGAGCACAATGGTATGTATTACTTAGCCAGTATTAATAAACAACTGTATATATTTTGAGTCTATGATCTCTTAGGTCCGACTGGAACTGAATTACATTTTCAGTCTGTCTGATATTTTTTAATTAATTTAATTTTTTTGTTTTCATGTATAGAGCACTGATCGCCATGGACCTTTTTCATACTCAGCCCGGGAGCAGTGTCTGATTACCTGACTTGCTTAGAATCACACAGTAAGCCAAGGAAGCTGAGGGAATCAAACCTTGCACCACTGACCACAGGAAACAGCTCATTAATCCTCTAAGCCAAATGCCAGGATATTGTTCCAGCAGGCTGGTGCAAGCTTGCTAAAAGCTCTTATCTTAATACCTGTATATTATTCTTTAAATTAGGATTGCAATGCTACTTGTTTTAGCTATGCATTTAATATATACTCGAGGCGTTGTTCCTAAGTTTTGCTCAATTTTTGCTTTGCAAATTTCTCTATGAATCAGCATGATAGTAAGAGCTGAGCTGAGTTTACCTTGTTTAACTCTTGTTTACCACACACCACTGCCACAGCTTACAGACACTAGTGGGCCAAACAGGTTAAGCTCTTGGGAAATGGCAGCCAAACTGTCCACTCACAGGACTGCCAAGAAAATAAGTAAGCATTTTAAGCGGAATGGATGACTACAAAAACAGAAATAAAGTAGCAGCTCAAAAGCCATTAGAGGACAGGTAAATCATCAAGCCAGTTCAGCAAATACGGAAATAAACAAGGTATTTTAATGACCCTCATGCAACTGTCCTGCACTGAGCATCCTGCTTTATAAACTAAACAGATGAAGCCATTAGACCAGCTGTTACATGCACGGAAGCAATAGGAGCCAAGTGTAAAGTATCAGCTGCAGTTATGTTTGAGAATTAGTATCAGCCAGGATATAATTTAACATGCTAATCACAGTGATTCTGTTAGCATTTAATTAGCCGTTCAATACTTATCATGAATATTAGAATTTAAATTGACACAAATGCATAAGCTAATATTATCATAGTTATAAAATTGTATGCAAGACAGGCCATGCAAGCAATTAGTAAGAGTTGAATACTGAACTGCTTTCATGAGATTTAAGATATTTTTTTTTTTTACAGTAGCTGAAATGTATCACCATAAATCATCAGACAGAACAGGTTAAGTTATAATCAGTTCAGCATTTCTGCAACAGAAAATCAAAACTGGGTAGCCTAAAAATGTTTAATGAACAATAAGAAAAAAAAAAAAAAAATATATATATATATATATATATATATATATATATATATATATATATATATATATATATATATATATATATATATATATGTATGAAAATAATCTGGCAACTGAGTTAATATTTATTTCTGCATATAAATCTTTATATGCTACACGTTAATGTTGAACTTGCAGGTTTTGAAGTTATATAGGTACAAAGGTCACAGAAAGAACTTTACTGTTGAGGAACACATAATATGCAGTTGGTTAAGTTATAATTTTTAAATGACACAAATGAAATGTTACAAAAAGTATTACAGTCCCCATGGCACCAATAAAATAATCAGTACTTTAGGACCAGTTCATTTTGTCTGATAATGTGGAATACCAGAGTACAAATCACAATAATTTCTGTTGGCCATGCTTTCTGTGCCAAGCAATCAACAAAGCTGTGGAACGTTTTAAGCATCAACTCCCTCTACCTTAAGCCCAGCTGTAATCAGCACACTATTAAAATGAATCGAGGAATACAACCTGTGCTAGTAATGAGAAGAAAACTCATCCTTCACAAGTGAAGCACAGATTGGTACACGCATGCCTTTATTCAATCATTGTCCATTAGCCATTGATTTCAGGCTTATGAGAGAGCTGGAGCCTATATTTTCCATCCAATGGTTACAAACCAGAGAAACATTAATAGGATGCCCATCATTTGCAGTACACAGGTGCTGGAGTGCACATACACAGACACATCTATTATCAAATTAGAGAGTCAGCATTTTGCCAACAATACATTTTTTAGGATGTGGAAGAAAAAAAAAACTTGGAGGAATAAAACAAAACTGTCTTTCGTATAGTTTTTTGCACCCATAAGGGGCTTTGCTACCACATTCCCATGTCAATATCCCTTACAGCCCTATGTTTAATACAACTCTAACTCCATGACCATTGCAACGGACCAAGGGGTCAAAATGGAGAGATGAAAAGTCAGCAAGCAAAGGAGAGTAGTAGTAGTACTGCTGAAACTGAATTCATCCTCAAGTCTTGGTGAGTACCTTCACAAGGTGGACCCTGTTTCTCACAAAATCTCACCAAGGTGACATTGATATATAGATTGTATTTATATAGCATATATCATAGACAGAAGTAGATCAAAAACTAAAAAAAAAGATAACTGGGTGCACAAAACCCAGAATAAAAAAGTGCCCAATCCTGGTAGACGCACTGGTGCCACGACTGGAAAAAATGACAGTGTAGAATCCTCAAAATACATACACATTACTACAGTGGGGCCAGGCTAGACCCAGGGGGATGATGGCCTCCCTGTTGTAGAAAGAAGTTGCAGCCCACACAAATCGCAAAAACTGATAGGCCAAAGAACAGCCATAAAGACGATAGAGTGGACTACTGAGGATAAGAAAGAAATGATGTACTGTTACTAATATGTTAAGAAGCCCAGAATCCCTTGACATAAGATATACAAAAAGATTAAGAGATAAGTTAGAGGAAAGAAAAATACTTCCACAAGAAAAACTGTCAGAAGCTTCAAATAAAAATTTGGGGTCATTAATACAACAGATTTTTGAAAAACAATATATAGATCAAGAAACGTTGATCTGTTTGGAAAAAGAAGCATCTGAAGAAGTACAAAAATGTAAACAAGAAAACTTAGATACTTTTGAAAAGCATAAAAAAGAAATATGGGCATGGGAAAGAGAGATTTGATGTGGTGCAATATTTATGCAAAGGCAAAAGCCAACAATCAACTTAAAGAAGGCAGCCTGAAAGACATTCAGAGAGAAATACAGGGAAAGGCATCCAGATATGGAACATTTTACAATAAATAAAATATCACAAAGAGGGAATGTAGAAAAGAAGATTAGTAAAGTAGAAGTTAAAAAAAAATAAGTTGAAGTTATGGAGTGCCTGCAAAGTGAAGGATTTGATGTAGAAGGTCTAACGCAAGTTACACCACAGCATGATGGAATGAGTCCCCAAAGTAAGGAGAAACAAGATGATCAGGAAACATCTAAAAAGAAATATGGACATGGATAAGAAAAATAGATTTAATATGGTGTAATATCTATGCAAAGGAGAAAGAAAAACTAATCAATACAAAAAGGGCGGCACCAAAGATATTTGAAGGGAAATGCAAGCAAAGAAATCCAGACATGGAAAACTTTACAATACAAATAAGACAAAGAGAAGTCGAAAAGTAGATCTATAATGAAAAAGTTAAAGAAACAGAAACTGAGGTCATGAAGTTCCTCTAAAGTGAAAGACTCAGTGTAGAAAATCTAATTCAAAAAGCACAACAGAACAGAGCAAAAAGTCATAAGTTTGATAAAGCAAATAAACACAGTAATTAGGGCTGTCCATAGAGATTCATGCAATATAACAGAAGTAAAAAAGATATATTACTGTGCAGCTAAATTAATAACTGACAAAGTTCTACCACAAGAACACAGGGTAGTGAAGGAGATTAAGGAGAGAAATCTAATACCATCATGGAAGTATCGAATAGAGAAAACAATAAAGCAAGAAGTGTCACTATTAGAAGGAAAAAAATACTCAGAAAGACAGAGGTGATAAAAGCAATGCAGAATATTAGAACAGATTAGGATCTATCATGCACTATCGCAAATAATAAACTAAAAATCTCATCACGGATGGAAAAACTTATAAGATACAGAGACAAATATAAAGGACAAATACAAAATAAGCAATTTATTGATGACCCAAACATTTTTTTACAGAGAACTGGGAAATAAAGTAAAAGGAACTGAAAGACCACCAAAAAAGAAGAAATAGATACATTTTGGAGAAGTATCTATGGAGGTCCTGTGGAATACAACAAAGATGCTGAATGGATAGAAGTAAAGGAAAGAATAAGAAGTTTAAAGGTACAGGATATGAAATGAGATGAAGTAACAACAAGAAAGATTGAAACAAAGTTAAGAAAAGCCTCTAAATGGAAAACCCCAGGCGCAGATGCAGTGCCTAACTTCTGGTTAAAAATATTAACATCTTCACATGAAGATTTAGCCAGGAGTAAGAATTATTTATATATGCACCCCGAAGAGACACCAACATGGCTAACAAGAAAAACAAAGCTACTACTTAAGAGTGAACACTTGCAAGTGACCCTAAAAATTATAGGCCAATAACCTGCCTTTTGATGACATATAAACTATACGCTAGAATTGATGCAACAGAGTTTATAGTCATTAAGAAGAAAACTCAATTATGTCAACAGAACAAAAGGACAATAAAAGAAAGTGATATGGAACAAAGGATCATTTGTTGTTAAATAACGTCATAGTGGAGAACTGTAAAAAGGGGAAGACCTTAAGTATGTCCTGGACTGATTACAAAAAAAGCATTTGATAGTATCCCACATTCATGGATAAAAGAGTGCTTAAAAATATATAAGATACACCCTACACTGATCAATTACATTACAGTGTGCATGAAAAGTAGACCACTTTGCAATTAAGCCTTGATAAATGACAACTTATTATTCTAGAGATAAAATCCAAAAGGGGATATTCCAGGGCGACTCTCTGTCACCGCAGCTATTCTGCCTTGCACTTAACAGCTTAGGTCATGGCTGTAATTTGGCTCCATAAAACAAAGTGCAAAGACTTCTCATCTTCTCTTTGTCAACGATTTGAAACTGTACAGCTCATCAGATGAGACACTGAAAGCACAACTGCAAGTTTCAAAACTTTTGCAGATGATATAAGAATGTCATTTAGTTTTGATAAATGTGCAAAAGCAACCTTTAAATCAGGAAAAGTGCAGCACCAGGAAAACATCAGTTTGGGACAAGAATGTGATATAAAAGAACTCGAGCAAGAGGGAGTGTTTAAATATTGGGGAACTGATGAAGGACCAACAATAAAGCATGAACAAATGTGAATAAAACTTAGTAATGAGTACTTCAGTAGAATTAAATTAATCCTGACAACAACTATGACATCTAGGGACAAAATCCAAGCTATAAACCAATTTTCTCTTCCTGTCCTAACTTACTGTTTTGGAGTGATTGACTGGCTCCAAAATGTGCTGGATAGATTAGACAGGAAAACAAGATGGATGCTTCATGCTCACCAAATGATTTATAAAAAGCAGTGCATACCAAGATTATATATTTCCCATTCTGAAGAATTGGCCTCCTTGAAATTGATTACATGCATACATCTGTAATTGCGAGACTCCACACATATCTGCTAATCTCACAAGACTCAAATGTAGTGAAAATCTTGCAACATGAGGAGAATAAATCTAAGATGACTTCCCTGCTTAGGCTAGCAGAAGCATATCAGTGTCAAGCATGAATGGAAATCAAACCATAAGTAGATAAAAATCAGGCAACAACTGAATGTGCCAAAAAACAAAAGAAAGAATATAAGGTGAAGGACAGATGAGAAGGCAAGAAATGTGGAAAAAGCATAAATATAGTTGCAAGTATAGAAAACTTCTGGAAGAACCTCAGGTTGATCAGGAACGAATGCAGGAATGGTTAAGGAGAGGTGAATTTAAAGCAAGAGATGAAAGGTTAATATGGGTGGCCCAAGATAGTAGGTTACATACACTTTGGTTTACAAAGTCCATTGAAAATGTGGGAGAAACAGACAAATGTAGGCTTTGTAAAACAGAACTGGAAACAGTTGCACACCTCATTGCTAGTTGTGACATACTAATGGCAGAAGGAATGTATACTGAATGGTATAATGTGGCGAGACTGTTGCACTGGGGATTGTGCAAACATGGTACTGAAGTGGCTGAAAAACACTGAAAATATAAGCCACAGAGATTCATAGTAGGAGCAATGGGTCTTGCGTATATATATATATATATATATATATATATATATATATATATATATATATATCACCAACATAAAATCCAGCACTGCCCAAATATAGTTAACACACACTGAAGGAGCGAAAATCCTTTATTCCATGGCTCGCAGACAATAGACAATCAAAAACCAAACCGGTTTCACCCTTTAGACGTCATCAGTGGATTAAGAAAACAAACACCAGCCACCATTTATACGTCTCCCTTATAGAGACATATCACATATTGTCATACTAACCTTATATAACAATATACATTTTCTTAAAAAAATATATATATATACATATATGCATATATACATATATATATATAGAAATATACATACACATACAATATAGAAATCACATATAAATACACATACATATATATACATTCATACACACATACACACACACATATATGCATATACACATACACACACATGCATACAAATGCATACACACATACATATAGAACTGGCAATATGAACTATAATTCACTATAAGTTCTCATTCAACCCTGGCCTATACAAAGCCCCTAAAGTCAAAATCCACATCCTTTCCTTTTTGTCCAATATTAGATGTTTTCTATCATCCCCTATAATATTCCTATTTATTGTATCTATCCCAACAAATATAAAATGGGCCGTATTATGGTCAATTGTATGTTTATAAAGTGCACTCCGTACTCTTTGACATTTAATGTCACTAATATGTAATGCCACTCTATTTTTAAAAGATTTCGACGTTTGGCCTACATAGAATGCCCCACATCGACATATTGCCATATATACAACCCATTCTGTTTTACACGTAATCAAATGTTTTATATCAAAAACTTTTGAGGTATTAATAGATGTAAAAGATTTAGTCTTAGGGATAATATTACAATAAATGCATCTACCACACGGATTACAGCCTATGCTTATATTTTCAATTTTCTTATCCACTCTCATCTTCTTATACCAAGAGAGAGACTTCACCAATATTCCTACCTCTTTTGTACCCAAATTTATAATATTCACCCAAATAACCACCAAAAAATTGGTCCTGTTTTAGAATGTACCAATAGTTATTTACTACATGTCGAAGTTTGAACGTATTAGTTCCAAAAGTAGTAATTAACCTACAAGGAACATTCTCATTCCCAACCTCAGATAAATCTCTAGATTCCAAATTTCTCTTCATATTTGAAGCCTTTGACATTTCCTTATCAATGCCCTTCTTATTATAACCTCTTTGTTTAAATCTAAAACCCATGTTTTTTATCTCTTGTCCAAATTCTTCCTCATTACTACAAATACGTCTAACCCTCTGTAGTTGATTTCTCGGAATATTTGAAATAATATGTTTTGGATGACAACTATCTGCCCTCAATAATGAATTTTTAGTAAATGGTTTTCTATAAAGACTTGTCCCTATAGTACCATCATCATTCAAAACCACATGTACATCTAAAAAATCAATAGCTTTTTTCTCTTTTCTATCAACAAAAACAATATCAAATGCATTGAAATTTAGATGTTCAACAAAGATACCCCATTCATCTGATGAGCCTGACCATATGGCCCAGCAGTCTTCGAGATATCGACGCCACATTATCAATTTTGATTTAAAGGGAACATCCTCCTCATAGATCAAACTGCACTCAAGGTACCCCATAAAAAGATCTGCATATATTGGTGCAAATCTTGTACCCATTGCAGTACCATTTACTTGCAGATAACATTCCTTTCCAAAAAAGAAAACATTATTCAACACAATTTCTATTAAATCAATCACTGAGAGCAATGTTCAGAAGAATATAAACCATACTGTAATAACCAGTATCTAACAGCTTCTATACCCCCATGGTGAGGAATACTTGTATATAACGATTGTACATCAAGTGTACAAATATAACGATCTTCAGACAACCATATATCATCCATTAATTGTAAAAACTCATTTGTATCTTTAATTCTAGAGTTAACAAGGGCTAATAAAGGTTTTAATTGTTGCTCCAAATAGGCTGAAATTGACTCTGTAAGAGACCCTATTCCTGATACTATGGGTCTACCTGGGGTAAAATAATTGGGGTTTCGGAGTATTAACTATCAACTCTTTTAATACATTTTCATCAATATATCCTTCAGATTTAAATTCTTTTAATCTTTTATCAATTTTTTTGCTTCAAATCAGAAGTAGGATCAGACAAAAGTTTTAAATAAAACCTGTCATTTCCTAATTGTTTCTTGACTTCCTTTATATATTCCTCTACACCCCATATTATCAAAGCGCCACCCTTATCTGCTTTAAGTATCACTAAATCTTTATTTTCCATCAATCCTTTCAAAGCTGCCCTTTCTTTTGATGTCAAATTATACCCATGGTGTCTGAAGATGTTATTTTGATTTTTATGAAGTTCACCAAGTATACTTTCTTCAAATAATCTCACCCTAGGATGATAAGGGGGTACGAAGTTACTTTTTTTAAATCTAAAATCAGCGGTAGAAGAAATGTCACTTCTAGTATGAAAAAAATATTTTAAATTCAAACTTCAACAAAAATTTTTAATATCCATACACATATCATGTTGGGACAAAAAGAAAGAAGGTACATAATTAAAGCCTTTATTCAACATGACTTTCTCATCAGCATTTAGCTGATACTTAGTTAAATTTACTGAGTCCTTCATCATCTATTTCTCTTCCATCAGTCTCTCGAATTTCTCCCTCATCTCTTTCAAATATTCTCTTCCGATGTTTCTTTCCACCCCTTCTAAAGGGCCTTCTTTCGATCTCACCTTTTTATGTATAGGAGAAGGTATCTCAAGTGCCTCAAGGTCTGTGTCCGTGCTAACTGCATTGGAGGACATTTCCGATGTACTAGATTCAGGATTATTTCCATACAGTGTGGGTTTCAAAATTGACTTGCTTTTACGCTTAATGCGTTTAGGTTTAACATTCTCACTGAAACACATTGCCCTTTTAGACTGTTTCCAGGTTTAGGTATTATCATTCTTGGTGTCATCTACATCTCTATTAAACTTTTTTAACTTTTTATTTTTAACCTCAGTGTCAAAAGTATTAATTTCCTCCACATATTTATTAAATAAACCATTAAAGCCATCCATTTCACTATACTTTTGCACTAATTCTAAACAGTCATCCACTCGTTGTTTAACCTTAGTTAAACTATCTTCATAAAATGAGATTAACAGTTCAATAAACAGTTTGGATGCCGTTGTCTGTATGGTACGCTATTTTGTCAAAAAGTCAGCATTTTCCTTTCCCACACCCAGTTCTACATAAATTCGTAAGCCTCGTGGTATTAAATCAGCATTAAGATAAGCCTTAAGTAGCTTAATGTGCCATATTGTTGAACGATACTTTTTTGTGATAAACGCCAGTTCTTTAAAGTCATACTGCATTTGTGACATAGTAGTATTCTCAGCATTATTCGTACTCATACCTTTCCATTGTCTGCCATCAAGCCAAGTCACGTCTTCTTTATCCAGACTCAGAGTATCAATATACTTTTTTAAATCGCCCCCTTCAGCCATCACACCAAAAAGTATATATATATATATATATATATATATATATATATATATATATATATAAATATATATATATAAAAAGTCTACAATCGTATTTAAATATGCTACCAATACATGTACCTCCATACGAATTGCAGGAGGAGGCATTACTGGGCACGTTGTGGGTGCTGCGAAGAGCACTTTCAGCTGACATCAAAGAGTGAAACATTACTAATTTCATGAACTTTAATAGTACTTTAACTTAGGAATGGGGTCCATTCCCGTCATGGAATTAGAAACACAAAAGATTTGGAGAAATTAAAAAAAAGGAGAAATCTCATTTGGCAGTGATGTCCTTTTTTATAAATCATACATTTTATAGAATGATTCAAACACTACACTTTAGCCAAGTAGCTATCTGAAATCTCATCTACTTCTATGAATTTTACATTGCAACAAAAACTATGTTCCTTTCACTTATATTAATACAACTCTAGAAGTGATTAAAATTCCAAAAAACAATTACCACAGATCTATACCAACACTACAAAATCATTATAACAAAAGATTATGGCATTCGCTAAAATAGCATAAATCATGTGTGTGCATGTCCGTGTGTGTGTGTGTGTCTATGTAATATGTAATATATATATATATATATATATATATATATATATATATATATATATATATATATATATATATATATATATACATATATATATATATACACACACACTAACACATGCACATGTAGAGATAGACAAATAGAGCAAACTCCCCTACTTACACGTATACTGACATGTACCCACAATGTGTGTGTGTTAGTTAGCATTTCTTTAAGTAGAGTGATTTGAACACTCAGATTGTGGTAAGAGCTGCCTTTGCAGGAGAAGTTTCAGTGCCTTGGGTCTTGTTCATGAGTCATAGCAAATGCAGTATATTACTTGAAATGTCAGCTGGGACAACAAACACAACCTTACAGGCACTGGACCCTTTATAGGTTCATAGGTGTTTACTAGGCTAATGACTACAAGGGCCTTTTTAAGCCTAGCCATGCATCCCAAATCTCTGACCAGTTCTGATACCCTTGGGCATGGGCCTGGGAGATGAACCATTTACAGGTTACCTGTGTCCATTTGAGACATAGGTGCCAAACCAGGGATGAAGTTCCGGTTTCACATTCAATTTTCCAGGTTGCACTTGAATTGGGTTAGGAAGGAACTCTGCTTCACATGGATGGGGAGCCTGTTCCATAGATGGGTTAATCTCTGGATACATAACTATCTCTTCAACAGATCATATTTATATCACAAGCAAGGCTTAAATCTTTAGAATGTGTAATTCTGGTGCTGTTTGTTTTGTGGATATGCAGGAGGTCCATCAGAGTGGGGTCTGACAATGCTCTGTATGCCAGGCATAGATGTCCCCTCAAAAGTCTGTAGGAGACAAAATACAGGGATACGGCCTTGAGGCAGTCTGCATAGGGCATTTTAATTATGCCCTGTATTCTTTCAGTGAGGAACCTCTGTGGACATTCCAATTGTTGGATAGGCCTGGTTAAGTACATATCAATGGGGACACTGTACTCAGTGATAGGTCTGATGAATGCCGAATACAGTGGAACAATGGCTTCCTTGGACTTAGATGCCATACCTTGTTTATAATTTGACCAACATAGAATGATTTCCTCACCACTGTAGATATGTGATGGCCAAAGGCTAGATTACTATCTGTGTGTGTCCCTATGTCCCTGACTACTGGGTCAGCTTTAAGGGGTGTGTTGTCAATATGATAGTTACCAGGGATGGATGACTTTCCAAAGGATACTATTATGCATTTCTTGGCATTTAATTTTAGTCCACTGCTCTGACATAGTTGTTTGTCTGTGTTAGCCCCTCCTAGAGAACAGTTGTGTCAGTGTGAGATTCAATGACAGCTCCTAATTTGCAATCATCTGCAAATGTAGTCAGCCAGAAACCACTGACATTGGCCTTGGCTTCTGAAGAAGTCAAAGCCAAGTTCTCAGACATTTCTTGGGCACATGGATGTACAATATAATGTTTGAGGGGGCAGCATTTTTCCTTCTTGAAGAACATCAGATCTTTTACCTTCAGACAGATGAAATGAATGGAAGCAAGTGAGAAAGCAAATACAGTTCATGCATCTATCAAATAAGGTTAAGGCATCTGAAGTAACAGATGATGATATTTCCTTAGTAATCCAGCTGGATAGTCCTAGTATGTGTTTTAGTGTATACGGCTCATCTTTATTTACATATTTCATATATGTACCAAGAAACTAAGGAGGTTCTGTCTGGGAAAACTGGGGGTTGGGGAACAGATCATCTTGGTGTACAGATAAAAAAAAAATCTGGCTACTAACTCTCAACCGTACAGATTTTCGCCTCATATTTTTGGTCTGTTCCTCATAACATTTGTGGTTTGTTGGCAAATCACTATGGACTGAAGTCACTAAATCATGACATACATTTGAGTTTTAGACTTAATATCATTCAGAACATGCATGTTAACACAAGTCTTGTTAATCAAGTTAATCTAGCAACATTCTTTTTTTTTACTCAAATGATTTTTATTTTGATGAAATAAAACAATAATTTAATACATTCATAATATTCAAGAACTATTTACAGTATTTACATTCAGCCTGACAAAAAGGATTCAGATAAAAACATTTGTAGTTAAATAATAAGTTAATATATAAACTATGATAGTTAGGAAGAGTTTGGTTCCATCTGTAGGGTATCAATCAAATTCAAAACTTTCCTCCACGGACTATTAACCAATGGCTTAGGAAAAGTTCTTAACTCTTCAGTTCTTTTCTCCGTTAGTATGCATTTCTTCAGTGATGATAGGAATGCCTCCATTGGGGGTGCTACATTAGAGTTCCATCTTCTAGTTATACATTTTCTGGCTATTGCTAACATTGTCCACAACAAATATAGGTCATCTTTCTTCATATTATTACTATTAACAACATTCAATAAAATTAAAGACTTTGTCAAAACAAATATATCAGTATAGATAGCTTGAAGAAATTTGTTAATCTCATTCCAATATGGTTTAATTTTAGTACAGGCATAAAAAATATGAAACCAGTCAGCATTACTGGACAGATGACATCTCCAACATTTTTGAGAGTTTCTCAGGTGTCAAAAAGGATCTGTGTAGAAATTTCCAATGAAAACTCCTACAGAATTGTGAGTAAGAAGTTAGTTTAAATGAAAATAAAATGTTTGTTTTATCTTCCATTGATAATGATACTTGAAACCCTTTAGTTAGGCATTGCCAATAAGAGCCTTTAGGAGCTGTCAATCTAGCAACTTTCTAAGTTTATAAAAGCAATAGTTAAAATCTTTCCCTATTTTTAGGCCTTTGCCCCCCCCCTCATTATTTTAGGCTTTGTCTAGATTTCTTGCACTAAGAGGTTAAGAGGTAAGAACACTCCCAAATGTAAATTGTCACAGCTGCAAACTAAGTAAAGGGACAATGCACACTGAATGGTACACAAGTGAAAATACAAAAAAAAAAATGCTCTGCTAAAAATTAAGACCTGGATGACATGGGAGGAACTTGATTGAAAAGTCTTTGTATTACCTATTCCTTCTACTGAAAATACAGTACAGTTAACATTTATTATATTACATGCTATATTCTACTGTCTGAAAATTTGACTATATGGACCTTTATGTACTACTTCCAAAAGACATGCTCTCAGTATAAGTGACCACATTACAATGAGACCAACTTTTATGGAATCTGGCCCTTATTCTTTGATAGCCGACCAAATACAATCCATTCACATGTCGTACATACAT
Source organism: Protopterus annectens (assembly GCF_019279795.1). Lineage (NCBI taxonomy): Eukaryota > Metazoa > Chordata > Ceratodontiformes > Protopteridae > Protopterus > Protopterus annectens. Next base: position 677,431,780 of record NC_056750.1, on the reverse strand, counting down.
TTCATATGGATCCAATAAATTTGCATGTTTCTGAAATGGGCTCAGAAAACCAAGCAATCTGATTGTGCAACAGAGGCATGTAAAATATGTAACACACCTGAAAAGGATGACCCCAACTCAAAAATTGACTGCATATCAAAACAATTATTCTACTTTATAAGTGAAATAACATAAGCTAGGCTGTATACTATATGCTTGGGCTTGTAACGGCCTCCTCTTCCAATCTTGTGCCTCAAAGACCGAGGTGTACAGTAGTTTCTGCATAATGCATACCCTTGCATGTGTTACAGCTTACATATTGGTACGGCTTACAAAAACATGACTTTAAATCTGAGAGTGTGTGTGTGTGTGTGTGTGTGTGTGTGTGTGTGTGTGTGTGTGTGTGTCACAGTTCTGAGCCTTTTCACAGAACCATAGCTGATTCTGTTTTCCTACTGCACCTCTGGAGCTACCAAACAGTGCAGTTTCTGTAGTCAGCTTTGGTACCCAATACTTCTGTTATAAATTTTGCCCAGATCATCTGAACTTGTTGCCAGTTTATTGCTCAGAAGCAATGCATTTCTACAGCCATAGTGTGCTTTTTGCTCTAAACCAGACTTTGTTAGATTATAACACAACAATGTAAGATACATTTTTTTGGTTTCAATAAATTAGTATTGTGCAACTCAAAACTACAATAAAAAGAGAAATAAAACTTTTTAAAAGGGGACAAGCACACCTGCACCCCAATGGCAGGTAAAACATCCTTGCTTGTATATCTATTTCATTGCACAGCAGTGGAGAAAAGTGAAAGGAAAATCATAGCAGCGCACTGTCAGCTGAAAGAAATAAAATGCATAATGCATGCAGGTTTGACAAACCATGATCAAAGGAACTCTGTGAGAAGCCACTAGATGCAAATTCATTCATCAGCAGGTAGGATTACCAGACAGCATTTATTATATATAAATTGTCCATGCAAAGTACCTATAAAGTGCAAACTATGTTGTCGAAATCACATCATTTCATGACTAGAGGAGTCCAGGGAACATGAAAACTGGCCCTCTCCAGCCATAACCAGGATAAAGTAATACAATTATTAAGTGACGGGACATAATTGTACAACAGCTGCATCAAGCAGACATCACTATAAGGAATAACCATAGTGTACAGCCAGGATAAACTGTCTAACAAGGTATGCTCAGCACCAATTCTAGCAAGGAGCAATTTCTAGTTTTCTGACTCAGAAATGATTAATTTCTGCTGTACACTGCAAATGCATTTAGCTTTCTTTTAAAAGCACAGGTGTGCTTTCATTGCCCCTATGATTTCATCTGTGAATGTGTACATTACAATCACACACTAAAAATGACGACAACAGTGATGTCAATGACATTTTAAAGTTTTTTTTTTCTTATTGACTGTAGTATTTCATAACAAAATAGGTTAGTGACTCACGCATGTGGGCCAGCCAGCCATTATTCAAAATTAAGCACTCCATTTTGTGTCTTTGTTTAAGGCCTCTCAAAAAAGCAAAAATCAGAACATATGCTTAGAATTTAAAAATAACCTAAGCACATATACACACAAACACAGGTGTTTCTGTAGTAAGTATATTTCAAGAAAAGGTGAAATCATGAATAGCAGCATGTCCTAAAGCCAAAATGGAGGAGGCATTACCAATGCCTCAGAAAAATAATATATTAGTTGATTTCCCAGGTAGAAACTGTTTAAACCAGTGCATCACAGAAATTGTGCCCGGCAATAAAGTATATTTTAAGCTGTACTGGCTACCCAAAGAGCTAAAAAAAAATGCATAAAACTTTGGCTCAAAGAGGAATCACAGAACGGGTGTAATATTCTCGTAGTACCTCATCCAATCCTGATTAGTCAATAAGGTTTTGCAATGACTTCAGGAATTGTGGAACATATCAAAAATTTGAGTTATGCCCTTTGCCCTGAGTAGACACATACATACATAGACAGATATATAGATATATATCTATACAAATTTGTTTACATGTCCTCTGTCATTTAATTAAAATTAAAAAATCACAACTCAGTCATGCAGAACACAATAATCAAACACTCTCTCTACTGCGCACAAGCATGCATGCCCAAAACAAAGCACATTGAATCAAACTAGTCAAACACACAAGCACCGCACATATCACACACGCACAAAAAAAACACCCAAACAAGTACTTCCTGCTAATTATAAATACAAAAACTGAGATCACTCCACAGCAGGGAAAGGGCATATTTGCTGTGCCATGACCACCCAAAATCTAAAAGCAGACATTTTAAATACAACAGCCAGCACTATTTAACCATCAGTAATGCTTACTAGAACCTTTTGATATAATCACAACCATTTTCAAACACTTAAACATTTGGTGACCTCTATCATAAAAATGGCAACCATAAAACAAGCATCGTTCCCTAATTGTACAACGCATCTCGTGCATTATAAAACCTTACCACTCCCATATATTCCTTTTATATGTTTTTTTTTTCAGTACTTTTAATATTAAAGTTTCCTAGATTCCCACTAGCTTTAATAGGCTATGCTAGTTGTAGAAGCTTCTGCCAAACATGGCTTTAGAAATAAGTATGGACTTAATTTTAGAAGTAGCATGTAATTTATTCTAGTTGTTTGAATTTAATTTTTAAATATTTACATTCATCTATTTATTATGAAATTCATAGGCACTTTTGTTAAACGTGTACATATTTCAAATACTGAATTATTTGTTGTGTAGTGAATTTTAAAATATTATGAAGGAAATAACTTTTTGTACTTATCTGGAACTCATAATTATGTTTTATACATATTATTATTATTATTATGTATTTTTAACTTGACAGAATGATTTAATAGGTCATGTGTCTTTAAGACAGATAATTGGAGTATGACATTTTTGAACTAAGGATATAAAAGTATGAGGGTTAATTAGTTTTATCTGGATCTGATGAAGTCAGTCATCATTTTAAGCAGATGAAAGTGCTTTACCGCTGTACAATAAATTTTACATTTCTTATTATTTACTAGTTGAGAGTCCTATGCCTCCTTTGTGGCAGTGTCATTTTTTTATTGTTGTTTTATCTCTGCCACTATTTCCATTGATTTTAGTGTGAAGTTAAATTCCTAACATAACTCGTCTCACTTCCAGTAGGACTGTGGGATATTACTCAGAAAACCAAATTTAAGAAGCTAAGTGTGAGTAAAAATATAAGCATACTATTAAAGAAGTGGTGTAAAATCTGTAGCCTTTCATAAATGATAATGCAAAAATCCACCTCGCACACAGTTTTTTTTTTTTGTTTCTGAAAAAGGGAAATGTTCCATGTAGATCCCTCTTTCTTTCAATTAATGATGCTACTAGTATTTTTGAAATGCAGCTGGGATTCCTGATGTCTTCTAAACAGCTTCAAAATTGTGTGTGTGTGTGGGGGGGGGGGGGTCAGAAAATCAAAAGCTGTTGTAAAATAAGCCTGAAAATAGGGACATGCCTTGAAAAAATAGGTACATCATGTCAAGGTCAAGGGGTAAATCATACTTGAAAAACAGGAATGTTCCTCAAATACGTACAGTTGAGAGGTCTGCTCAAGTTCATTTTTTTGCTTGTAATGCCATGGTTAGTGTTTTATCTATCTATCTTTAAAACTTTTTTAGCTCTACTAATATAGAACATTTCAGTGGGGCTAATTTAGTTTAGTGAGGCTAGACTGTGTGTGCAATGTGAACACTTTTTTTTCTTCCTTTTGTACAACCCCCCAACTTGGCCATCTATCATACAGCTTTGCTCCTATTGCTCCCATCCTCTACATGTGGTACTACCCACACTTGGGACTGCCATGACAAAGGGAAGAGCAGTAGTGGGATCAGGTACAAGTGGCTGATGAGTATCCACCCAGCACAGACTGTTACAGGTGGAGTGGGAAGGGTAAGTAAAGCTATGTGGAGGAAAGCTTGAAGCTGCCAATGTCAAATACAAATATACAGTCATGAACTTAGGATCTAACTGGAGATTTTTCTGAGGTTCCCCCCTTGCCTCATATTGACTTCCTATTGGGAGACAAAAATATGTACTAATGAGTAGCCTCCTAACAATGTATTTGTCCTGCAATGTATATTTTCACAAAATGTCAAACCCGAAAAATAAATAATTAAACCTAAATGATCAATAGAAAAAACAGCAACCCCCACACACACACACACACACGCACCCACACATGCACACATGCAAAAAAGTAGTAATTTTGTTGAACATGGGAAAAGCTGATACAGCTAATCGAAAATCAGCTGATGGAATGTTACCAGCTTGTGCTGAGTGATATCACAGTACAGTGGGTAACTGGAAAATTTGCCCTTTCCCTACTATGATCACAGCACTGGTATATATACATTTACAAAGGGTCTATATTAGAACATCTAAGTTTCAAAACTTCGAATGTTCTAATATCGACCCCTATTCAGCAAAAGCTGAAAATATTTAAGCAACAGAAAACCAAATTTTTTCCTAGGGAAAGAATTTGGTTGTGCTTTTCTGTTGCTTCGGTATTTTCAGCGCTGTGTTGGAAAGTTACGGGTCAGGTTCAGGTAAGTGAGCGATTGAGTGTGGGTTAGGTATGTGTGCAATTGTGTGGACATGAGGGTTAGGGCGGGTTAGGTGAGATAGGGTTAGGGCGCGGGTGAGGTGAGTGTGCGATAGTGAAGGACCTTAGGGTTAGGGTTTGGGTTAAGGTAAGTGGATAGTCAGTGGTGTGTGTATAGTTTAGTGTAGGGTTAGGTGTGAGATTTTAGGTGTACGTGTGTGGATTGCTATTTGTTTGGTGTGCTTGTGTTGTGTGTATGTGTTGTGGAACAGCAATTTTTTTCCCTATGAAAAAATTTGCGGTTCTGTATGTTCACTGTTTTCAGATTTCACTGAATAGGGGTCGATATTAGAACATTCGAAGTTTTGAAACTTCGATGTTCTAATATAGACCCTTTACAAAGGAGTGTAGGGGACTTCTCCTCATGGGGAAAAATCGTATTTTTGCTCTTCTACATTTTGATTGACAATTTAGGTCTGATCATTAGTGGTTTAAGTTTATGAGATTTTGAGGAAATGTCATAAACCCTCTACCCTGGACCTTAAGGCAACCATGCTATTGCCTCATTGGGCCTAATACATTCCCAGCCCAACAGTTACAAGTTCTGGCCTGCACCTGGGTTTTAGCCATGTTCTGCCTATGCCTGCATGGTTCCACCCCCTCAGTAGGATATACACTTGAGCCACTAATCAAATTGAAGTCTCCTGGGCTATAATCAGGGCTTCACAGCTCTATGCCACTATGGAGGTCTCTGCAGGATATAAAGTTGTTATAATTTATTTATTTTAACCATATAGTGAGTGGGACATGTAGTGCATGTTGCATTTGCTTTTTCAAGTTCATTTTGCATTTATAAACTAAAGTACAGGTTGAGGGAGTGGGATTTTTGGTGGACTACCGTTTTCCTGGAAGGCAGCCCGTTTCTCTTTTGTTTATGCTATCTGTGTCTTAACAGTGGTACTCCAAAAAAAGAAATCAAGGGCAATAAGAATAAGAACAAAAACAACAGAAAATAAAAATCATAACAAATCAGTACTGAAGACGTGCTTCCAGCTTCACCACAAGAGAAGGAATGAATGAAAGCAAAAAGAACCTGGAAAGAACTATCAACTTGTAAAACAAAACAGCAACATCAAGTATTTACCTTGAAAAAGAAAACAGTAAAACATTGGATAATGTCAACATAAAACACAAATGCAGAACTCACCCTACCATACACCACTGAAATCACCTGAAACTTTAATACCAAATTGAAATAAATAAATGTATGCCAAAATATAAAATTATTTATTTTTATTTTTTTTATTTTACATTTGTTGACTGGGATAGTCTGACTGGAGACATGTTCATTTTCAGCGGAGGCCCTGGGAGAAAAACTCCAAGATAATAATACACATTGAACATTTAGTAAATGCTAGTTTCAAGCAGATTACAGTCATAAGCAATACCAGCATTTAGCACATATAGTACTAACTTATTATAAAACACTTTACAAAACATAACATTACTTTTCAAAGTTACATATACATAACATTGCATTCAGGTTTAAGACACATTGAGCAGCAGTTATAGAATTGACCCTTCCTGAAATGGTGTGGTAGAGAAAAGTTAGAAGTAGTTGAAGGTAAGGCACCTAAGTAAGAGAGAGGTCACTAGTCGGGGTTAGTGCAAGGACATAACCAATGAGTTTTGAAGTATTTCTAGAGTTTGTTTTTGAATCGAGTTAGAGAGGGTTCTAGGGTCAAGTCAGCTGGGAGTCTGTTCCATGTTTTTCCAACAGAGTTGGCAAACAGAGTCCCCAGCTGAATAGTTGGATTTGTGTGTTTGAACTAGGAGTTTAGTAGATGATCGCAGTGGCCGATTGCTGGTGTACGGGCTGATAATATTTGTTAGTGCAGGTGTATTTTCTGGTTGGTAAAGGACTTTATGTGCCACTATTAGCTGGTTGAACTGCAGTAGGCTAGGCAGTTCAAGCCATCCTAGGCGATTTAGGTTGTGACAGTGGTGTGTCTGGTAGGCTGTGCCAGTAGCAAATCTGGCAATGTGGTTATAGCAGGATGATAGTTTCTTAAGATCTGTTTTGTTTAAGTTGGAGAATAGAGGTGAGGCGTAGAGAAGAATTGATAGAACATGGGAATGGGCAATTGCAGTTCTAGCAAGTGGGGTAAGGAAAGGTTTGATTCTGTAAAGATAGCCAAGTTTTTTATTAATGGTTTTGATAGTTTGACTGATATGCACATCAAACTTCAGGTTATCAACTATGACACCCAGTAGTTTAGTTTGGGCTTCTGGGGAGATGATAGTGCTATTGTTAGTGGTTATGTTGAAGGATGGCAGGGGGGGTCCTGTGTGTGGGGGAGAAGAGGAGCAGCTTAGTTTTGTTGGGGTTTAGGATTAGATGTCGACTGGAGAGCCATTTTACAACTGTATTAAAGGTATTTTGGGTTAACGTGAATAAAGTAGCTGATGAGGTGTCAGAACAAATCAAGGTGGAGTCATCCACATATTGAATGCAGGTAGCATTTGGGATGATTGAATGAAGGTCGTTGATAAAGATGGAGAAAATAGGGGTCCTAGTATTGAGCCCTGGAGGACTCCTAATGTGATGGGTAGGCGAAATGATAGCTTGCCCTGCCATAAGACTGCCTGCCCTGCAGGTAGGATTGAAACCATTGGAGTGCATGGTTGTTTAAGGAGAAGGCCTTCAAGGAATTTATAAGCATTTTTTGGTCAACCATGTCAAAAGCCTTGGAAAGATCTAGAAAGAGTGCTAAGGATAGTTTATTATTATTGTGGTTGTGGTTAATGACATTAGCGAAACAGAGGAGGGCCAATGTATATGCCAATATATTCAGTTGTACATACACAGCATAGCATTTTCCTACCAAAAATCCACCCACTGATCTCAAAGGTGTCCTCAGACCTATGACTGACCTTCATCTGCCAATTGGTACCGTATCCTCATACCCACCAGATACAGTTCCACATATTGATCACAGGTGTACTGACAGAGTTCAAACTGCAGTAAAACATGCATCAATCACTAGTACATGTGCTCACCTCTCTAACCACCACTCCAGATGCTGATCACAGCCATATCAATAGAGCCCAGACTGTAATAATACACAACAATCACTACTGCAGCCTCATATTCCCCAATGTCTGCATTGTAAACTGATCACAGGTTAATGACTGAGCCAAATCTAGTACTACAAAAAACAGTCAGTATTGCATATTTATACTGACCGACCAACTATCCACCACCCCATACACTGATCTTAGCTGTATCAGACAAGCCCAGATTGCACTCCAATACTAGACCATTACCTACTCATTTCTGACATAATGTATACTTACATTTACAGTGAAAGGTATTAAAGTAATATGTAAACTATGAATGGGTGTGCACTACACCAATATTACTGCACTCCTGGGGACATTTCCCTAGGAGTGTGGCAATATCTGCATAGTGCAAACCCCTGAGTGCTTTACTGCTGTTATAAGATAGGCACCTGTATATAATTTCTACATTAAAGCAGAGAAAATAATGTTAGAGAGGATGCCAGTCTACAGCAGGACACGCATGCATTATTTACAAACAAAATGCACAGATACAGGCAATTTTATGGACTGACTGTTTACCTACAGAATGTGTTTGAGATACTGAAAGAAATCAGACGTACCCTGTAAAAAAACACATGGACAAAGGAAGGAGATGCCAGCTCCATAAAGAAAACTAGTCAATCAGGAACAGAACTAAGGCTGTGACAGCAGTACTAGTTACTGTGTCGTGATGTTGCCATATTTGAGATGTAGTATGTTTTCATCTGAAAAGTAAAATTCTCTATAAGAAAGCACCCAAAAAGCTGTTTTCTTCTGGTAGTAAAACTAAAACCATTGAGTTGTGTGTGTCAGAGGTTGCAACCTCGTTTGTTGTCAGGTGCTTGCTCCAGCTGCTACATTGTAGTGTGTGGCATTCTTATGCCCCTTTCATTAGAAATGTTATATTACTTCTACCAGTGTTGCTTCACCATATCGTTACTTTACCAAATGGAACACTGCAATGTAACAAATGATAAGGTTCTTCTATCCTGAAGAACACAAATGCCACTTAGAAACAGATAATGTACAGAGTAGTACAATGAGAAAGTAAAATGTAATGCTGCAATGGGAATTTAAAGAAATGGCTGAAGAAAAGAATTTTGTCATTTGGTGCAAGCATTAGGTATGTATTTTTTTTTAATATTTAATTTTGCACGTGTGCATTTTGGGGAGTGTCACCACAGTTTGCAAGAGGGAAATATGGTGGCCATTTCTTATAAAGAATTTTGATGACACCCTTACATTTAAGTTTCTATGAGCAGGAGAGTCTCTGCACCTCTCATTTATAGAGCACAGACCAGATTTTGTAAAGTTTTGCTAATTATTCACATCTTTTGTGACACATTTTATTATATGCAAGTTCTAAGCATCATGTACTCACTTGTTGCATATGTTTTGGGTCAATTCCTGGCTCTTTTCAACCCCCTGCTATAAAGCCCGCTTTTGCGCACCTTCTTTCTTGTAACAGACTCAGCACAGCTCCTCGTGGTGTCCTGCAGAGTTCTACAAGCAGCAGAGAGTGAGAGTGACTTTCCTGGATTTATAAGTATTTTTCTAGTACTGCATCTCAACTGCATTTCGCTTAAAAAACAGCTCTGCATATTGTTTTTACTGTTCTTGTTTTGAATTTATACTGTTAGCACTTTAAAAAGTTATTTTTGTTTAATTTAATTGTTAGGCTAACACACTAAATAGCATTTACTGTTTGTTACTGTATCTTTTCTCCTTCTCTGTGAAAAAGAAAAAAACAAAAAAATATCCTTGTTTGCTTTTCTGAACTACAATAGTCCAGTCTTCAGATTTTGCTGATCTCTGGGCTTTGTCTTAGTTCCTGTGCTATCCATATCCTTATTTGGATAAGAGGAAGCTTCTTTGTTCACCAGTGGGAGTGGGGAGCACTGAGCAACCTATTTGTCCCTAGAGGATTGGTTCCAGCCCAGCAACTTGTAGTTTATTGGCCATTTTGGGTTAATTCCTGGCTCTTTTCAACCCCCTGCTATAAAGCCCACTTTGTTGCTCATAGAGCAGCATAGGCAGCGCCGATTAATCAAGTTTAAACTATTTCTGGCTCTGTAAAGTCTGCTCTTCAATTTTTCCCTTAGAACTGTTCTACTTGCAATCTATACAGCCTATCTGAAAAGCTCAGCACTTGCTCCTAAAGCATTTCTTTATACAAGTAAAGCACTCTTAAACAAAAGAAAGTACTTCATTCACCTAAATTCCCTTGAGTACCCATTTCCCTATAGGTCCTTTCTGACTCAGTTACACAGCAATCTTTTTCACTATTTCTAGCATGTCCACGGGTCAGTTGCTAGCGTCCTCTCCTGTTCAGCTGGTGAATCTGGGAATCTTGAGGCAATGTTACAATTGCCTCATGTACACAGACAACCCTCTCCTCCTCCCAACAAATACAAATATATGTGAGAGTTGCAACTATATAGCCAAACTGGAGGCTGAGCTCTCTTAATTCAGTACTGGCAAGACCAGTCAGGAGGAGAAGGTAACCACACACACCACAAACCCATTCTCATATAGAACTATCACAACTGCAAACCAAACACATAAACACACAAAAGCATACTCGGAGGCGCTGATTAAAAATCTACCAAAACAACAGAGGCCTCCAAAGCAGACACCCAAGCAACCACCACCTCAAGACATAGCACATGCAACACATATTTCACAAAGTCAGTGTGCTAAACAGTCACAGCCCTTAAGGCCAAACAACATGCCAGACACACTTGTCATAGGTGACTCCATAGTCATACACACTGACGTACCGCTCACCAGACTGAATAAGGAGAGGGTCACAGTAAGCTGCCTGTCGGGAGCTAGAATCCGCCACATAACACAAGCACTCAGGTCACTCCACAGCAAGTACAAATATGACTCAGTCATTGTACATGCCGGTGTGAACGACCTGAGATGTACCTCCCTGGACTACATGAAAAGAGACATAGAGGAGCTCTCTGATTATGTAGCCCAGGCCGGTATGACCCTGACCCTGAGCAGCATCTTGCCCTCACCAAGAATGATGCCACAGTACAAAGACAAAATGATCAGTTTTAACAATTGGCTTAATTACTGGTGTCATTCTAAGGGGATCCAATGTCTGTCTGCTTGGGATGACATGCTTGACAAGCCACGCTGCTTCTCAAGGGACGGCTTGCACCTGTCACCCCTGGGCTTCCGGATATTGGCCAAGGCTCTTGCCACCCCCATAGTGCCTTTTTTAGGCAAGGTTCAAAGGACAAACCTACCTCCCTAGAAAACACAAGTGGAAAAAAACTAAGGGTAATGCTGCTCAATGTCAGAAGTCTAAACCTCAAGATGCACGCCCTCCTCAGTATGGAGAACATCGATGTCTGTGCAGTGACTGAAACCTGGTTCAAGGCTCCTGAGAGCACCCCAGCACTATCAGGTTTTACCTCATATCATGCCTTCCGGCCCCAAAACTTGGATCGAACCACAAAAGGAGGGGGAGTATCCATATTCATCAAAGATACCCACACCTCCAGGTTAGTGGCAATGCACGAAGCATCGGAGGCCATCCAGGTGCAACTAATCATAGGTAAAACAGCCTTACAGTTTGTAGCATGCTACAGACCACCCTCTCAAACTCAGGAACCCCACACAGCCTTCCTGAAGACACTGGAGAGTATGAATGTCTCTCCAAATGCCATCATATTGGGAGACTTCAACTACCCAAACATAGACTGGAAACATTACTCATGCCCCAACACCCTAGCCCAAAGGTTCCTAGAATTCATAAACTCAAATGCAATGGAACAACTGGTCACCATTCCCACAAGAGGAAACAATATACTAGACCTGATCATCACAAACATGGGGACAAAATGCTCCACACCGGAAGTATATCCCTCTTTGGTAAGATCAGACCATAAATTAATCTCACTGGAAATCCACATCTACCCCTGCACAAAAGACCAGAGTGAAGAACTTCTCAAAAGCCAACTTCACACTTCTTAAGACTGAAGTGATATCCTTCAAGGCACCTGGGCCAGTGGAAACCACAACCCACACTGCTGAATCCTTTGCAAATGCCTTCTACGGGCACCTTCAAGAATGCATGGATCATGCAATCCCAAATAAAACCAAGACCCATTCCCCAAAGGCAGGCGCCCGGTCTGGTGGACCCCAGCCATAAACAAACTCTACAACAGGAGGAGGAAGCTACTACATGACAGAGCAAAATCCCTAAAAGGGAAGGCATCTCTGATCAGTACTAGCAAAAAACTACGATCACTCATAAAATCATCCAAGGCCAACTTTGAGAGAAAAAAAACACACAAAAGACAATCACAAGGCCTTCTTAAGCTATGTTAGAAACCTGGGTGGAAACTCCCAGATATGCTCAGAGTTAGTCCAAAATGACACAAAATACACTGAACCCACTGACATTGCCAACATTCTGGCAGACAGGTTCAGTGCAAATTTCTCCTCAAAAGGAGAAATAACTATCCCAACAGAGTGTAGCCTCCTAACATCTCAGATGCCCAAGTGAGAGCCCTCTCTACAGCTAAAAACACAGCATCAATGGGACCATGAACTCCAAGAGGAACTAAACCCACACATAAGGCTGCTGTTTAATCTTAGCCTTACTAAAGAGTGGCGTATGGCAACAGTGGTACCACTTCACAAAGGCGGTGCTTCATAAGCTTGACGAGCCTGGTCTGCAAAGCTATGGAGGGGATCATTATGGAACTCAAACAAAGACATTGGGGACCTACAGACATTGGATCCTACCCAATTTGGCTTTGTCAAAGGCAGATCCTACCTTTTGAACTTGATCGACTTTTTGAAACAGTCACTAAGGCCATTGATGAGGGTAAGGCAGTTCACACAGCCTACCTTGACCTTGCAAAAGCCTTTGACACAATACCCCACTCGGGCATCATAGACAAACTCACCAGCTTAAATGTAAACCCATATGTCACAAGATGGGTTGCAAACTGGCTCAAGGACAGAACCCAAAGGGTCAGAGTTGCTGGAGCTATGTCAGACTCTAAGCCAGTCACAAGCGGTGTCCCACAGGGCTCAGTCCTGGGACCCCTCTTTTTGGCATTTATTTTGTACAGGCAAACATAGGAGGATTGTGGCTGACCAAGTTCGCAGATGACTGCAAACTGGGGGCCATAATTGATACTCCAGCGGACACAAACATCCTTCAGAGAGGCCTCATAGAAATGGATAATTGGTGCCAGAGCCATGGCCTTAAGCTGAACGCCAAAAAATGTATAGTCATACCCTTTGGGAAAAACAAGGTACCCACAAATTACCACATAGGTGGTAATCCATTAAGTACAGAAGAGGTAATCAGGGATCTTGGGACCCAGGTTGACAGTAACCTCTCATTTGACACTCACAGTGCCAAAGTGGTTAGGAAGACCTTCCATATTGCCCACCTTATCATGAAGGGTTTCACATCTAGATCAAAAGAGGTCATTGTGCCCCTGTACTCTTCTCTTATCAGGCCAATGATTGAGTACAATGCCCCATTTGTGATGTATCTTACCAGACACCTGCAGCAGTTGGAAAGACCCCAAAAGTTCCTCACCAAGAGAATAAAGGGTCTTAAACATATGTCATATGCTGCCCAACTGAAAAAACTCCAGCTCTATTCAGTCACATACCGCCTACTCAGAGGTGATCTGTGCCTGCCATATCCAATCCGGAATTAATGGACATGCTCCACCTCAGTAAATCCAAATCCACTAGAGCCACGAGAGCAAGAGACTTAAACCTCAACACAGAAATAAATAGGACGTGCTGGAGGGACAGATTCATAACCCAGAGGCTCCCTACACTCTAGAACAGAATCCCAATCCATGTTAGGCAGAGCCCCTCACTAACTCTATTCAAGAGAAATCTTGACGAGTGGATGGGAGATCGTAGGTTTACCTCGGGGGTCATCTCTGTGTCACTACTAGACAGAGGCACAGTAAACTAAACCCTAAAAGGGCGTAGTATTCTCATCCTAAGGGGTGGTGAAAGCCACACACACTCTGGCTAGGCTTATAAATGCCCCAGGGCAGATAGCCTAGTACGAACCTATGAACCAGTCATTTAAGTAAGGTTTATTTGAATTATTACCTATCAATTACTAACTGATGAGGCAGATGATACTTCATGTGTTTTTATTTATCAGCTGAAGCATTTATGGCTGTTACTGCTCAACATACTTTAAAACCTGGGGTTTGAGGCCCCAAAACCCAATACTGGTCATTGAAATGGATTTGGGGAAGCATGGGGAAAACAGCTAATGAATGTCAAGGAGAAATATTTAATTGAATTTAATTGGTAGCGTGTGTGTTATTACTGGCATTATGAAGGAAGGATGGTAATTTATAGCCTTTAACAGTATATGAAATGAAGCCTGTATAGTAATCAGTGCTACTGCCTCAGTTTTAGGGGCTTGGGTTCAATCCTGACTTCTGTTAACTCTCAATGTGGAGTTGGGCATGTACCCTCTGTCTCTGTCAGAGACTCCTCTGACTACTCCATATTCTTCTCTCATCAACAATGTGGTATTACAGACTGTCCCATTCAAATTTGTCTTTCCTTGTGGGTCACAGCAGAGTTCAAAAATGCCCTTAAGTATTAGTCTGAGTAACAAAGTATGTATATAAAAAAAACTTCCACTGGCAAACATATATTCTTTGAGGATGATTCTGTGGAACAGATGGATGGAGTCCTGACTGTGATGTCAGTCACAGGGCCTTGAATACCAAGACTGTGGCTGGAAGGAAGTAGAGGTGGGACATGTGAATGAGAAACCCACAAATTCATTTTATGGGGAGTGCAAGAATAACTTAATTTAGGGAATGCTTCCTGGAAAACACAGCACATAAGCTATCAGGTAAAAAATAAGATCATGCTGTTTAACAGCTACACAGTATGGCAAAAATCTTAAGAAATATAAAACTGAGCTTGATACAAACACAGAAACTCTCCCATATCAGGGATGTTTTTGACGAAGTGAAGCACATTTTATTAAGATGTGTGTGTGTGTGTATGTAAGAGAGAGAGAGAGACGGGATGAAAGTGAAAAATTAACCAGAGAGAAATAAACCCATTAGTTTCATACGGACAAAACATAACTGTGCATTGGACTTTCATATGCAAAAAAATATGTTGAAGCAATAACATGAGGGGGTGCATTGCACATGCCCACTTTTCATGTCTGTATATCTTTTAGACCATTTATTCCTGGCACTGAAGAGTTGGAGAGGCGCCGGACAAAGCAGGCCTACAGCCAATTACTGTTTTGTAATAATACATTACATACATCAAACCCCTTTTCTCTGGCAACAGAGCTGGAACGTGTAGTCTCTGTGGGTCAGAAATGATGATACAAACAGAAATAAGTTAAAATTCATTATCAGATCATCTCGTATAGCAGGCTTTGTTCATGGCTGGCACACTTGAATCTTCTGTAGATTACAGAAGAGAGATAAAATCCCACACCTCTGTACCATGATATATGAAGATGGCATTTAAGTCTCAGATGGGCTGATCTGCCTTTGTGGCTCAGAGTCTTTGCACACCAAAGATGGGATTACATGTTGATATTAATGAAAAATGCAAACATTGCTAAATATGTGGGTTAATAGACTAAGGTCATCAAGCTGTGAGGCACCAAATTTATTAATGGGGGGGGGGGGGTTTGAAATCCACAGCCAGCACCTTGGTGATGTGTAGAGCTGGACAACTCACTTAACTTTCCTGAACACAATTTTGACTTAAGTGCGGCTAGTTAAACATTCCTAAATAAAAATGTAACTCTCTTCAAAATATAATCAAATTATGTTTGTCAAAGTCTGCAAGCATGTTAAAAAGTATTAAATACTTTTGATTGGGGATTGGATTTTTTTTGTATTTGATTATATATATGAGAGAAAGAAAGAAACAGAGGTAGATCAGGTTGAATGCCTTACTCTGAGTCGTCACATTTTATGCTATAATGTATTCTAACAATCAAGCCCACATCTGTAGAACGTAAGCTATTCATAGCTCATTGCCTCAAAAACTAAACTCTACAATCATTTTTAGAAGAATCAGACTCCTGAAATAAGGATTTATGTAACTTATTTTCTCCTACAACATATACCACACGCAGGGTTCAAACGTTTATTACCTAAACATATCTATTACAGATACTTCTAAGTAGACTTTTTTTTTTATCCCTGTGCATTACTTATACTGTTACTGAAGAACTGACCACTTGTGTTACGAATGCTGCTGTTTACTATTGGATTGCGGTACCAGTATCATAGAGTCACATGACAAAATGTCATTGTGACAGCGAACAGTAACTGTAAGAAGAATACACAACAAATCTGGTGTTATAAAAATAGCACTGGCTACAGTTTTTCATGTATTACAGAAAAGATTTTCCATGTTTCAGAAATATATTAAGACTGTACATGATTTCTACAGCCTAAAATACCAGTAGGTGGAAAAAGAGGAACATAAGTAACTAGGTGATACATGAATTGCTAAATACTATCATGAACTAGGGGGTGGTTAAGCAGACAGGTTGTGAAAATGATCTATGGAACTGGTGTATTCATTTTTTTATGAAAGTTCAGCTGTGATTTACTTACTATAAAACTGCCTTTACTATTGCATTAACATTTACCTTTTCAAGCATTTTACATCAGTCAGATTATCTAACAGACAGAACTGCTTGCTTTAATGTAATTTATGAATGATTTCCTGTTATTGCACACCATTTCATTCTCATGTGGTGCTCTATATCAGGTCAAATAACCTACACTGCTGCATTACCTTAGGACGTTTTGCACTATTTGGGCACCATTTTGCACATGTTAATCAAATGAAATTTAAAGTTAGCATGTCACATTTTGGTGCACTAGATGACAAATCCTTGTCATTCTGCATCATTGTATACTGATTTCCTGCTGTTCTCAATGTATGTCTCGGCAACTCCTGGGGAAATCCATTCATGGTTTGCATTCTGGAGAATCCTACAGCTATGAATGTCGCCATCGTTTTTATCTGCCTAAACCAGCTGAAAACAAGCTTGACTGCCCATTCTGACCTTCCTGGTGAACAAATGTCAATAAATACATTTTGATTAGAGCTGCAATTGATATACATTAAAGTAACACTATCTGATAATGTCTGTACAATAATCTCACTTTTGTATTGTATCTGCCCACATGTAGTCCTTAGCACTCAGGTGAACTAGGAAATGTATACAATACTGGGTTCCTCGCATGTTACTGGATGACATCAGGCCTCCAAAACATAGGTCTTAGGTTTCCATCACCAAATGCGGAACAGCACCTCTCATAATGTGAAACAAATGGAAAAAAAGCCTGTTCTTTCCTACTGCTGTCAGGGGGTCATTCAGGGGACATCACAGCTGCTATAAAAATAGTCATTCCTTTCCCAGAGAAATGGTCTGGATAATTTATTATCCCACATATGAAGACCATCCCCAATAAAATGGATAAGGAAAATTAACTTAATTATATTGCTGGTTAGCTGTGCATCAAAACTATTTCATGCAGAGAAAAAAATACAGGATACATAGACCTCGCACAGTCATAGTTTCCTTCGCACACACGGCATTCAAATTTTCATTGGCAACCATTATTTTTGCCATCACTAACTTTGGTGTGCCATGCAGGTAATCTGTGCAGCCAACTTCCACAAATGTTTAACAAAAAAAAAAAAGAAAGCAGAAAATATCCCAAAAATGTGAAGAGAGGTTTTAAAGATAAAAGGATTGACCACAGTAAACTGTAAACACAATAGCTTTACTATATAGCTGATAAAGCATGTATTTTTATTTTAATATATGCCTACAAGTCTGCCCCAATGCATTACAAATTTTCAAAATGCAATCTAGATATACCAACCACCTGATGTAGGACAATGAATTCATGCAAGTGTCAAATGTGATTTACAAAAATTAATATGAAACTTTTACAAACAGAATTGTGCAATGGGGGATAACAGGATATAGGGCTCCCTAAAATGACTACCCTAAAAATTAAATTTGAAAATGCCATAAAATTATAAAGTTATTACCCTGCCTAACAATCAGTTAGTTAAAAACAAGTATTTTCAACAGATGCCCATAATGTTTACACATAGATTTTCAACATACCATCTGTGGACTAACAACACTACAACTACAATACTGAATTTGTAAAAGCTGGCTGCAAAATGTGATTTATATAGACGACTGAGAAATGACATTTACAAATACAGCTATATAACAACATACTCAGCAGTTTGTCAAAACTGTCCCTACAATAACAACTCCTGAATCTTTCATACCAAAATTCCACATTGGTAAAAAGTTATAACCTTGCATAACAATTAGTTTGTTAAAATGAAGGAACTATTTTACATAAAAGTATACTACAAAACAATCCCAGACTACTAAATGAATTGTTTTCTGAGCCTGTGTATTATGGTTCCCCTAGAAATTTGGTAATATCTGGACCACACACAACCCCTCAGGATGTATTGCGTACATATTGTATGGTTTCCAATAAACTTTCTTTTTATCCAGTTGTGCGATATTTAGGAAGAAAAAAAGGTACGGCAGAAGTGTAAAGCAGTTTAAGTTCACTCGTGATGAAAAGATTTCCCTTATTTCTGTATTTTTACTGAAAGGGGAATGAGAACTGCATTGTATGCCTGCGTAATCAGTTTGATGTCTTGTGATTTGTTGCCATGGAAACCAGTGGCATAATAATACTGCTGCTCACCTTATTGGCTTTCACAGTGGGGCATAGCCTGTGCTAGCCAAATGGTCCTCCCAGCTCATTCTTCAGTGGAGGCAAGCAGAGGTACAGCTTTTAAAAAGGTCACTTATGTAACCAAATGATAACATTTTGTAGGATATACCCACTGCTGTTTATATATCTCATGTACTTCAGTCAACATGTCTCAACAAATACTACAGTATTTTAAATACTACATCATGTAGCAATGACTATCACTCAAGGCTGGCAAAATTGTTTTCTGAATGGTACATATTGTAAGAGTCTGCATGTGTATTTCTTTGCTGTGCATTTAGGGTTGTCCACACACACACATTATATTTATAAATTGTACACAGACACAAACAAGTACATCTGTGTGCACTCCCAAGAACTCCTAAACATGTATGCGTGCACTACAAGTAGTTCATCCTTGGGGATATTGGTTAAATATATGAAAGAATACAGCATGAATGAGTTATAAAACCAACTATCCTCAAGCTGGGACATGCACGTTCTCTAGCAGCCCCACATGTCAAGGAGTAGGATGTAGCAGCCTGTAAAGGGGGAGAGGGGAGAAAATGTAATGATTCTGCTACCTGCTTCAGCTGAGGAAAAAACTGTATAAAGTATACTAGTGTACCTTAGGAGCATTCCAAGGAGTGTACTTTATGAATATGACAAGATAATGGGGAGAAGAATTTTGCAAGCTGGATTGTGGGTGACAATCTGCACTTTACTATGTTGCGCAAAATTACATTTTTTAATAAGATTCATGAGACAATCAGTGAAGGTGAATATCTACACTAATGTTGTGTGTGAAGAACTAGGCACCTACTGCCAAGGGCATTGAAAGCACTAATGGGTAGACTTTCTGCCTTAATTCTGTATGTCTGCAAAGAGGTTTCTAGCAGTTTTTTTTAATGAAAGCAAACGTTAGTGTGAATGCTGATGGGAGTGGGATGTGAATAAATACATTCAAATTAATATTCTTTTCCTTGGTTTGTTTGTTTCTTTTTGCTTTTCCTGGTTAGGGCTCGCCACAGCGGAACTCCGATCCGCTAATGATTGGCAGTAGATTTTGACATGCTGGCTTTCCAGGTCTAATGCATAACCTTCATTGAAGGAACGCCCATTCACACATGTTGCCACACAGAAGACGCTCTGAGAATCAAACGGGCAACGTCTAACTGTGAGGCGACAACGCTACCGCAGCACCACCACCACATTCTTTTCCTTGGTGCTTTTTTGTAAAGGAAGACTATTAAAGCATCCATATGCATGGCTTGTTTGTATTGCAGCGCAGAACACTGGTTGCTCACTGCTAATATCTGCCTGCAGGGATTTCAAGGTTTTATCAAATGAATATACAAATGTAAAGAAAATCCTCTACAAGGCTAGGGTACAAGGGACTGCCTAATGTCTGAAAGAATAATGAAGTTAGCTAAAGGTTCAAAAGTAATCACAAATATAAAACTGAGATTAAACAGTGCAATAAAAGAGCAAATGAAGAGGTAGAAAATATTATGTGGAATATGACAAGATGATGGGGGAAGAATTCTCCAGGCTAGTTTGTATTTCTCTCTCCAAACTATGCACATACCATGGCAAAACTAACACCTTTAACCCTTGCATGTACACAGGCAAACCTGAATTATGTTAAAAGAAAATCAAACTAGTAGTTTACAGTCTGATGATGAACACTAGTACTGCAAGGAGGAGATCTTGCAAGAAGTCTATAGGTGCAGGAAATGCACCACACAAATAGCTATAACTATTAATTCAAAGTGCGTGGAGGGTAGGTTAATAAACTTGTAGCCTATCCAAAGTGATAAAAAGCCAGGCTAAATTAAAAAAAAAGAAAAAAAAGCAGCACAGCTGAAGCTTCATGGAGTGGGAAGGGCATAAGAGAATAAGTCCAGGTGAATGAGTCTGCAGCAGCTGCTTGTGTAAATGATGCACAGCACTGTAGGTAACCATGGTAACACAGCATTACCTATATATATATATATATATATATATATATATATATATATATATGGATCTACTTTGAGTCATCGAAATTACACTGCACCGATTCCTAGCTGGCCATCTCCACTTCAGTGAAACGGCTTTAAACCAAAAGCACGGACTGCCGAAATCCTTTCCCCGTGAAATGAACCACTTGACCACCAGGGTAAACTTTGCCCTTTCTCCAGTGTAGTGCGATCTCTGAGTTGGTATATTTAATTTGGGGAAGGTGGGAGTGAAGCCGCCCCCCCCCCACTTGGGTGGGTTTAGTTTAATTCCAGTGAGGTTTTTTCAATACTGGCCAAGTGGTTCATTTCACAGGGAAAGGATTTTGGTAGTCCATGCTTTCGATTTAAAGCCGTTTCACTGACGTGGAGTCGGCCAACTAGGAATCAGTGAAGTGTAATTTCGATGATTCAAAGTAGATCCATTTGTGTGTATATATATATATATATATATATATATATATATATATATATATATATATATATATATATATCAATATATATATCATATCTGAGGTCATAAAGGGGGGAAAGCCAAGAGATGATGTAACAAGATTCATAGGTGTATACGAGGATAACAGCTGCTAAGACCTTTATAAGCCTAGCCATGCAACCCAAAACTGTCTCATAAATTATTCAATCTTAGACATTTACATAAGGGGTGTGTGTTAGCTGGGACATGATTCACTGACCGCCTCAGTCCATCAGAGACATGGGAACTAGACCAAGGATGAATTTCTGATTTCCCATTCATTGGTCAAGGTTATGCTTGAAAAGAGTTAGGAAGGGACTCTATTTCACATAGATGGGGAGCCTATTCCAGAAAATTGGAGTTCTCTGAGATACCAGTCTGTCTCTCCAACATGTCATATTTATATCACAAGCAAAATTCAGGTCCTTAGATATAGCAGTTTTGATGCTGTTCATTTTCTGGATGTGCAAAAGATTCATCAGAGCTGGATCCAAGGACGCCTTGTGTGCCAGGCATAGGTCACCCCTCAGTAGCCTGTAAGAAGCAGAGCACAGAGACGGGGCTTTGAGGTGATCTGCATGGGACATTGTATCTTGTATGATGTCACTGTCTTGGGGGGTTGCTATGACTGCTCCAAACTTGCAAACATAATAAGGCAGAGGCCCTTGACACTGGCCTTGACTTCTGAGAAGTCTATGCCAAACAGGAGTGGGCCCAGCATGGACCCCTGAGGGACTCTGCTAGAGAATGATCTCTCTGTGGAGTGGGTTTCACCAATCCTAATTTCCTTTGTCCTGTATGTGAGCCATCTGTCCGTCCAGTATTTTATGTAGGGGTTTGTCCCAGTTACATAAGTTTGTTTACAATGCCTGAGAGGGGTATTATGTCAAATGTCTTAGCTAGGTTAAGGTAGGCAGTATGCACCATTTTACTCTTATCCATTGCCTTGGTGACTTTCTCAAAGAACTCCACCAGGTTTAGTAGGCATGACGTTTCCTTGACAAAGCCAAACTGGGTTGGGTCTAGTGTCTGAAGGTTTCCTATGTCTCTTCTGATCATTTCCATGATAATTCATCCCATAGCTTTGTATGAGAGACAAGCCAGACTAACAGGTCTATAATTTCTGGAGTCTGCTCTTGGCCAGCTTTAATGAAGAGGGGTGACCATTGCAGTCCTCTGTTCTTGTGACACAAAGCCTGTTCAGAGACTACAGTAAAATAGTGACCTTAGTGTGAACTCATCAAAATGATATTTCTCTCTCAGTAATGTTTTTCAGTTTCTTTAGTATCATGTGACTTGGTGTATGGTTATAAAAGACAGGGAGAGGTATAGAGGGAATATCCCCCACTACTCCAATGGCTAACTTTCTTACTCTTTAAGAAAACCAATTCTAATAATTGTGTGCATTGAGACTGCACTTGATAATTCATTATGAAACCTTCCTATAGCATACACCTGTTTCACATCTTCACACATCAAACTCAATTCCTCTGTATTTTGAGCAGACAAATGCTTTATAGTGGTCAACTATCCCTCACGGCCTATGCAGTCTGCTGCACACTGTGTGGAATTCCATGCCCATCTCTGAAAGCAGACACACTTCAGCAGTCACTGTGTGTCTCTCATTGTCTATGATGAGTTTTCTAGCAATGGATTTCCTTCCATGAATTATGTGGTTAATAATCAGTCAACCTCTCAACCTCTTAGAGCAAAAAATCTGGACAAAGCCTAAAATGATGGGGGGACAAGTAGGGACAGATTTTAAATACTGCTCTTACAAACTTAGAAAGTTGATAGAATAATAGGTTTTGCATTAGCATGAATTTTCTGATGGATGTAGTTTTAAACTCAAATATCTGTCATTATTTAATGACTTCAGTTCTCAACTATTTGCCAGAAAGGTGTAGATTTTCGGAGGAACACACCAAAAATATGAAGCAAAAATCTGAACATTCTGCGTAAATCTGTACAGTTGAGAGCAGTCTGCTAAATGGTGGTGCCTTGGATTCACCTAACAGAAGCCCATCTTGTTTCATGACTGCTTTTTTTTGGTTCATGAGTTATGCCAGTGAGGTGCCAAGAGTTGTTTCAAATCACAGTTAGCTTTTTGTGCTTGTATTTAACCATAAGCGCCTCTCACAGTTAAAGTATTTTTTAAACACTGACCCATTCTCTATAATAACCAGTCCTCTCAAAATGATTAGAGCAAGCTAAGTAATTACAGGACAAAAATTTAAATTAAAAGAGAGTGTAGCAGAGTGTCTTATAAATCATAGACATGTATTTGGGATATAATCTACTTTTTCTTAAACTGTTAGGAAGTTGTCCAAATCTAGCAGTATGATGAGAACTGCATTTTGTAGGCATTTAAATATAGCCTTACCATTTTAAAAACAGTGTCACAAGATGCTGGACATCACAAAACTTGTGTTTAGAACTCTTGTGGGTGGACTTCTACTTAAGACCCGCACCAAGCTAGTCATGCAATAACATTAATGCGGTTTATATGATTGTCTGCAATGGATGGTTTGTACAAGGAAACGCAATTTCTTTAGATTCACTTAATGTTTGATTACTTGAGCTAAAGCCACATTCTTCCTCAGTGTGTTGCTTTTCAGGAAAAAATCTAACCCTCCCTCCTCCAAGTGCAAGTAAGAGAACCATCACTACCATCACTGTGGCATATGATTCACTAAATAAACACAGTTGTCAAAACCACAAATGGGAACATCCCTCTGTTCCACGGAGTCAAATATCGGTTGCCTGAAATGTGATGCCTTTTATAAAATTTGCAACATCACTATAGAGACTGGTCTTCTTCCCTCAAATCTTTACATTATTCCACATATTTGTCAGGTACTAAACTTCACTATGTGAAAGAGGGCTGTTTTTACCTGCTATATTTCTGTAAGTTGTGATCAATAATTTTCACAAGACAATGACTCTCAAAGATGCAAATTTATATACTAGAACAGTCTGTTTATGCCTTATCCCAAATACATTTTTGCAGCATTTTCACTTTTCTATATTTATGACACATTTGCTGATCCTCCAGTATTATTTTTTTCAGTTGGTTTGCCTGATGTTTAGTTGTATAATGTTTATTGAGGAATGCCTACCATAAAATATATTAATCTAAAATCTTTCTCACTTCTGCTGCTAGGATATGCAATGCTCAGAGCAGATGCTTGCATTGTGAATTTCAAACAGTTTAAGACTGCAGTGTCCTAAATTATTAAAAATGGGCAGAGGCAAGATTTTCAAGTTCTTGTTAAGATAGCTCTAAAAAACACAGAGTAAAATGTAATGCATCTAAATCAGTTTATATATGTATCTAAATATATATGCCAATGAAGAAAACATTTATATGTCTTGCTCTATTTCTGTCAAGGTAATTTTAGGTACCACTTCACAGAAATCACCCCCCCCCCCCCAGATACACAGTTACAAGCCCTACTCATGGACTATGTAACAGCTAGCAGCAGGTCTAACTCTCAGTATTTGGTACTCTTTACAGAACTTATTCCAACAGTTCAGGAAATTCTGTACTATGTCATTTACAATAATCAACTCCAGGGTTTCTGTAACACACAGGAGAGGAACTAACCACTGCCCCTTTGAAGTAACCCCTTTTTGAAGAAGGCAGGTTGTCCATTATGGAAACCACATCAAAGGCCATGTAGAACTTCCTGTAGGGATGACTAATGTGGGGCATTGCTTAGTTTTATTTAAAGGGCTCATCTATAGCTTTTATTACTGCATAAAGGAAACATTTTCAAAAGCTCATCAGTTCGATTATTCAATAACTCCAGTGATTAGATTATTCATTTATGTGGACATAATTAAGTTAAAATAAGGCTTTTGTAACTACTAAATTTCCACTGAAGCTTCTTACACCCTAATAATAATTCAACAAAGTTTGATAAAGGATCTAATTAATCATGTTATGCAAGCATTGAAGACAAAGATATTTTGGAGAGAAAAGTAAATACTCAGATGTTTCAGAACTGATTAGTATCTTAGAGTTTCTGCATAATTTGACAAAAGATCTGGTTAGAATCTGTAGGCATGCATAAAACTGTCTGTAAATTGAAATAGGGGTATTAATACTATAAGATATATGCTAAGAGGTGTCTGGACAAGATATGAATACCGTATTTTTCAAGGCAGCATTTTAGTGATTATCCTTTGTGGAAAAGCAGATAGAGATAATTCCCAGGCATAATCTTAAAACAAAGAAATCTCTGCTGGTGAGATCAGTGAGAAAAAGCATTTTCAAATGTTATTGTTCTTGTATTCCATTTTCTAATATGAGGCAGAGATTGATCTTTTAGAATTTAATGGCATAAGCAATTCATTCAAATTCTGAACTTTCTGTTTGGACACACCTTGTTTCAAAACTGGTGTTTTCTTTATTGTTACTATTATATTAATCAAGACTATATAACATTGCTAATTTATAAAGATTACAATATGTGTGAGAAATAATCAGCTGATGACTCAACAATATGACAAACGATGACTGCTCAGTAGAAAGGAGGTGTAAAAGAATATGTAGAAAACTGTATTATATGCACCTTTTACTAAACTTATGGTCCATAATGCTTATATTGCCTGTAAAAGATTTTTATGTTGACTGTAGAACTTTTAAACAAATGTAAATAAGATAATGCGCACATCTTCATCTGCATTAAGGACTGTATTATTATGACATACTATTTGTCAAACAGGATGCAATTTGAAAACAAGCAAAATCTCACTGTAATAAACAACTAACTAAAATACTTCTATGCAAGTCTTAGGTGTGAGTCACAAATGCCAGATTTGTCAAACTAATGTTCTTGCTAATATTCATGGTTTCTGGGATTGTATGCTTACATTACTACCATGAAAACATATAATAAGATGAACAAATTAAAAACAAAATTAAATGAGATTACCTGAGTCTATCTAATCAAACCACTCATGAGCAGAAATGATTTTGCTGATAGTGATTTCTGATTTGTTGGGTAATATAGCATTTGTAATGCTTACATTTTCATAAGGTTTCTGTTTCAAATTTTGTTAGTTCTATGCAAAAATTCAATAAAACTTCAACATAAATAAGTAAGATGTATTTTACTGACTGGAACAAATTTGGTCAACTGTGTTAATTAAATACATCTTAACAAAGATTCTTTTGTCTCTTGATATTCACTATGCACGTAATTATATTTTTACCCAAATGCTGACATAGCAGCCATATGGTATGGAAATATCAAATTAATTTCAACAAAGTCCACAGAGTGTATTTTTAAATAACTTTATTTAAGGAAGTTAGCTATAATGTGGTTGAGTAACTGATGTATGTCTTTATTTTTGCTAATGGATTTTGTGACTGTCTTAACGCACCACAAATAATTATGTTACTGACTTACTGTGCTATCAGTGTATTACATAGAATCCGCAGTACAGCAGTATTAATGTCTTCTTCAAATGACCCATGAGGGCCTCAAAATTACTTAAATTACATTGTGCCAAAAAAAAAAAAGGAAATAAAAAATGTTTACTAACCTAATGGATGCTTGATGGGGGCTCACCAGGTATACTATAAAAATGCGCATGTGCAAGATGAGACAATCTCGTCACAAAAGTATGCATGCATGAATAAATAAA
Organism: Protopterus annectens; assembly: GCF_019279795.1. Lineage (NCBI taxonomy): Eukaryota > Metazoa > Chordata > Ceratodontiformes > Protopteridae > Protopterus > Protopterus annectens. Next base: position 677,405,192 of record NC_056750.1, on the reverse strand, counting down.
ACGTATGTTTAGTATAATTTGCATAAAGTATCATTTCTTTATGGAAGGATGTCTTCACAATTCTAGAAATTCACTTTATGTTTGCGTTGTTATTTTAGAAAGAAAATGAAGTGTAGGAAGCGCATAGCAAATATCAGATTAATGTCCTACTTTGAAAAAAATGCATTTGTTAAATCTGTTGGTATTTACAGCATAAATTTAAATAATGGTTGTAGATGTGCTTGTGTGTCTTTTACTGGAAATATGAGCTGTTTTGTAGTCAGTTGTACTGTGCTGTACTTAAGAAATAAAAGGAGCCAGGCAAAACAATTAAAAAAGGTAAAAAGTCATGAAAACAAAACTAAATGAGTAGACAGGTGCATCTACCCGCTGAAAATGCAAGATACAAAAAGCAGTCTCGCAACATTTTGAAAATTCTACAAAAAAAAAAAAAGAAAGAATTCCAAAACCTGCTGTTTCTTTATACTGGTAAAATATTTTTGCGGGGAAGCTTCATCCCTTGCATTACCAAAGTAGGGGCCAATCCCTCATACATTTCAACTGTCCAGATTTTCATAGAATGTCCAGATTTTTTTACTTTGCTGTGTTCTGGCAAATCACAGAGCCAAAGAAACTAAATGAGAGTTTCAGACTTTAAATTCTACAGAAAATGCATTATAATGTAAAACCTGTTATTCTAACAAATATCTATGTTTATAAGAGCAATATTTAAAATCTGTCCCTATTTTTAGGCCTTTGACCCCCCCCCTTTATTTTTGGCTTTGTCCATATTTTTTGGACTAAGAAAATGAGAGGTATGACTGAGATTCAGAATCTGGAAATTAGTCTGATTTTCTTCAAAGTTAGAATTAGTATATATTCGTATAATCACACTTTAGTTTTTGTTACAAGAATTGCAGTTATGAACCTTGGATTCAGAAGAGGTACCAGACAGAGAGATAGCTACACAGACAATATATCAGCACACAAAGCTGCGGGCTTACAATATATGCTTTTCATAGACATACTTCATGCAAAAGATAAGCAGAAAACCATCTTCCATTAAAAGGTAATCTTGCTGAGAACATATTATAGACTTTGAGAATCAAGTAATGTAAAAGTTATCTGAGTTATGCATGAAGCACATTTCTGTACTAAACATTATACTAAAATCAGACAAATATAAAACATCCTACTGTCAACAGTGTCAATACATCTGTGTGTGATGCTGGTGATCATGGCTTAGCTAGTATCCTAGCTTATAGTTGGTTAACTTGGTTGAAAATTTCAGATAGTTAGTGCCTAAGTCACCCATCATGAGCAGAAAGGGAAAAGATTAATTGCAAATGTGCTTTCCCATGGAGACTGGTCAGCATAGGTTCAACAGCAGGTTACTAGGCTAATGGCCCTAGGGTCCTTACAAGCCTAGCCATGTTTAGCCCCTGTCCCCTTAAGGGTCTAGAGATATGGTCTATGTTATAAGCAGATCTAAATCAGCACCGACTGCCCCTATCCAAGAACAGCACAAGTGAAACCCTGGGATGAATTTGCGGTTTCCCATCCAATCGTTTAAGTTGCCCTTAAAATGGTTAACGAGGGGCTCTGTTTAACCTGTATTGGAAGTTTATTCCAGAGGAGAAGCAACCTCTGGGAGACATGTCTGCCTCTCCAGCAAGTCCTGTTGATGTTGCATGCTAGGTTAAGGTCCCTCGTGTGAGTGAACTGTGTACCATTTGACTTACGAATGTGCAGCATTTCTATTAAGGCAGGATCAGAGGTTACTCTGTATGCAATGCATAGATCACCTCTGAGTAGTCTAGATGTTACAGACTATAGTGACAGTGATTTCAGTCTGTCCACATTAGACGTGCTGAAGACCCTGAATTTTCTTTGTGAGGAAACTTTGATGTCTCTCCAGTTGCTGCAGGTGCCTGTTTAGGTACATACCAAAGAGAGTATTTTACTCTATTACCGGCCTGCTGAGTGAAGAGTACAGGGGGGTTATAGCCTCTTTTGTTCTGGAAGCTATGCTCTTGCTTATGAGGTGAGCAGTGTAGACAGCCTTTCTTACCACTGTGAAAACATGGTGATCAAATGTAAGGTTGCTGTCAACCTGTATGCCCAAACCTCTAACCATTGATTTAGAGCTTAGGGTGTTGTTATTAATATGATAATCTGCAGGGACATCGTCTTTACCAAATGGGACGATATAATATCACAGAGGTGGAACATAGAACAGATCATTAGTAAAGTAGATGTTAAAAAAAAAACAGAAGGTGAAGTCATGGAGTGCCTGTGAAGTGAAGGATTTGATGTAGAAGGTCTAACACAGGTTACATCACAGCAGGATGGAATGAGTCCCCAAAGCAGGGAGAAACAGGAAGATCAGGAAACATCTGAAGAAGAAATATGGACATGGGGAAAAAAAAGAGATTTAATATGGTGTAATATTTATGCAAAGGAGAAAGCAAAACTAACCAATACAAAAAGAGCAGCACCAAAGATATTTTTAGAGTAATACAGACAAAGGAATCCACACATGGAAAACTTTACAATACAAAAAATAAGACGACAAAGAGGAAAAGTAGAAAAGGAGATTAGTAATGGAGAAGTTAAAGAAATAGAAACTGAGGTTATGGAGTACCCGCAAAGTGAAGGATTCAGTGTAGAAAATCTAATTCAGAAAGCACCACAACAGGATAGAGCAATGGATAGCCAAATTAAGGGAAAACCAGTGGAACAGGAAGCAATTGGTCAGCTGACATATGAAGATAATTTGGAGCCTTCCACAGGAAACCAGTATAAATGTTCACTTGAAGCTAGACAGCAAGGGAAGGAACTACAAACATTGGAAACTCTGATGTTTCCAATGTTGAGGAGTGATAGGCCAGTGAGTTCCCATATGACAGAGCAACGGACGGCACAGGATGAAATTGATGAGAATGTGTCACAGGAAGATGCTATAGAACCTTCTATAGAATGCCTGCAGGAATTGGAAAACAAGGGATGGGCCCTCAGTTTGAAAGAAAATGAGCTAAGAGAAGAACTGCTTGATTTAATAGACTGCAGAAGGTTAATAAAATCCAAAAAGTCAGAAGTCTGATAAAACAAATGAACACAGTAATTAGGACTGTCCATAGAGATCTATGCGATATAACAGAAGTAAACAGGATATATTACTGTGCATCTAAATTAATAACTGATAAAGTTCTACCACAAGAACACAGGGTAGTGAGGGAAAGGAAGGGGAGAAATCGAATACCATCAAGGAAGTGTTGAACAGAGAAACATATAAAGCAGTTAAGGCAAGCAGTGTCACTGTTAAAAGACTATAGAAGAGGGACTAGATCAACAAAAATACTAAGAAAGATAGATATGATAAAAATAATGTGCAATATTAGAAGAGACCAAGATCTATCATGCACTATCGCAAGTAAACTAAAAATTTCAGCACAGGTGGAAAAACTTAGAAGATACTAAGATAAATATAAAGAAAACATGCAAAATAAGCAATTTATTGATGACCCAAAAAGGTTTTATAGAGAACTGGGAAATAAGGTAAAAGAAATTGAAAGACCACCACAAAAAGAAGAAAAAGATACATTTTGGAGAAGTATCTATGAAGATCCTGTGGAACATAACAAAGATGCTAAATGGATAGAACAAGTAAAAGAAAGCTAGAGAGATTGAAACAAAGTTAAGAAAAGCCTCTAACTGGAAAACCCCAGGCCCAGATGCAGTATATAACTTCTGGTTAAAAGTATTAACATCTTTGCAAGAAGATTTAGCCATGAACAAGAACTATTTATATAAGCACCCGGAAAATACACCAACCTGGCTAACAATAGGAAAAACAATGCTCCTACTTAAGAGTGAACCTGCAAGCTACCCTAAAAATTATAAACCACTAACTAGCCTTCTGATGACATATAAACTATACACGGGAATTGATGCCGACAGAGTTTATAGTCATTTAGAGGAAAAACTCAAGGCAGTAGAACAAAAGGGCAATAAAAGAAAAACATATGGAACAAAGGATCACTTGAAGTTAAATAAAGTCATAGTGGAGAACTGTTAAAAGGGGAAGAATTTAAGTATGGCATTGATTAACTATAAAAAAGCATTCATGGATAAAAGAGTGCTTAAAATGTATAAGATACATCCCACACTGATTGACTACATAACAGTGACCATGAAACAGTGGCAGACCGCTTTGCAATTAAGCCATGATAAAGGACAAATTGTTATCCCAGGGATAAAAATTTAAAGGGGATATTCCAGGGTGACTCTCTGTCACCATTACTATTCCGCCTTGCCCTTAATCCATTAAGATGTTTACTCAACAGCTTAGGCCATGGCTATAATCTGGCTCCTAGAAAACAACAAAGCGTAAAGACTTCTGACCTTCTCTTTGTCGATGATTTAAAAATATTAACCGCTCATCAGATGAGGAACTGAAAGCACAACTGCAAGTTGTCAAAACATTTTCAGATGATTTAAGAATGTCACTTGGACTTCATAAAGGTGCAAAAGCAACCTTTAAAGCAGGAAATATGCAACGCCAGGAAAACATCAGTTTGGGACAAGAACGTGATATAAAAGAACTTGTGCAAAAAGGTGTATAAATATTTGGGAATTGATGAAGGATCAACAATAAAACATGAACAAATGCAAATAAAACTTAGCAAGAAATACTTCAGAAGACTTAAATGAATTCTGAAAACAGCACTGACATCAAGGAACAAAATCCAAGCTATAAAACCAATTTGCTCTTTCTGTCCTAGCTTACAGTTTTGGAATGATTAACTGGCACCAAAATGTGTTGGACAGATTAGCTAGGAAAACAAGGAGGATGCTTCATGCTCACCAAATGATTTATAAAAATCAGTGCATACCAAGATTATATATTCCCCATTCTGAAGGAGGGATGGGCCTCCATGAAAGTGATTATATATATAGATCTGCAATCGTGGGACTCCACACATATCTGCTGACCTCAGAAGACCCAAACATAGTGAAACTGTTGAAACATGAAGAGAATAAATCTAAGATGACTTCTCTTCTTAATCTAGCAGAAGCATACAGGCGTCAAGCAGGAATGGAAATCAAACCAGAAGTAGATAAAAATCAGGCAGCAACTGAATGTGCCAAAAAACAAAAAAGAATATAAGGTGAAGGATCAGATGAGAAGGCAAGAAATGTGGAAAAAGCATAAATATAGTTGCAAGTATAGAAAACTTCTGGAAGAACCTCATGTTGATTAGAAATGAACACAGGGATGGCTAAGGAGAGGTGAATTCAAACCAAGAGATGAAAGATTAATATTGGCGGCCCAAGATAGTGGGCTGCATACACATTGGTTTATAAAGTCCATTGAACATGTGGGAGAAACAGACAATGTAGGTTTTGTACAACCAAATTGGAAACAGTTGCATACCTTGTTGCTGGTTGTGGCATACTAATGGTAGAAGGACTGTACACTAAAAGGCATAATAATGTGGCAAGACTGTTGCACTGAGAATTGTGCAAACACTATGATACTGAAGTGGCTGAAAAACACTGGAAATATGAGCCACAAAGCATCATAGAAAATGAAGAAGTTTATATCACATGGGATCATCCATTACCAACAGTTCAAAAGATAGATGCTAGAAACCCAGATGATATAGTGGCCCAAGAAAAGAAGACAAGAGTAACATTGATTATTGAAATTGTCACACCCAATGACTACAGTGTCTTGCATACAGAGAGAGACAAAGTCATAAAATATCAGGATCTGCAGGCAGAAACAAGTGCAATGTGGAAGAAATATACCCAGATAGTTCCAATAGTAGTAGGAGCAACAGGTCTTATAAAAAGAATTTACAGTCATATTTAGATATGTTACCAATACATGTAACTCCATACGAACTGCAGGAGGAGTCATTACTGGGCACATTGCTGGTGCTGTGAAGAGCACTACTGGCTGATATCAAAGATTGAAACAATACTAATTTAATGAACTTTAATCATACTTTGACTTAGGAATGGGATCCATTCCCATTATGGTATTAGAAACTCAAAAGACTTGGAGAAATTAGAAAAGACGATAATGCATTTTTTTTGCAATGAGCTTAAGACCATGATTTGGGCTCCAGTCATTGGTTAGTTAAGTCCTTCTTGTAGAATGCTGACATCATTTGGGGACTGAATGACTGCTTCCAGTTTGCAGTCATCAGCAAACTTTGTCAGCCACAGACCTTTTGTTTTTACCTGTACTTCTGAGTAGAAGATTTCAAACAGAGGCCCCAGCACCGATCCTTGTGGAACACCACTGGCAATGGGTCTGCTGTTGGAGGTGGCATCCCCTATTTTGACTGTATGTGTTCTATCGGTGAGCCAGTTTGCAACCCATCTGACAGTATATGGGTTGAAGCCCCAGCTGGGTGAGTTTTTCAATGATGCTTGAGTAAGGGATTATGTCAAATGCCTTGGCCAAGTCTAGGTAGGCCATATGCAAAGATATGCCTTCATCCAGGGTTTTGTTGACAATCTCGAAGAAGTCCACCAGGTTCAACAGGCAGGATCTCCCTTTAACAAAACCAAAATGGGTCAGGATCAAGTGTTTTAAGGTCTCCTATATCCTTGTTAAGGTCCATATGATTCTCACCATGGTCTTGCAGATAAGGCTGGCTAAGCTAATGGGTCTATAGTTCCCAGGGTCGATGGATGCACCCTCCCCCTTGTGCAAGGGATGATAGTAGCTGTTTTCAATTCAGCAGAGGCAAAACCAGTGCATAGGCTGTGGTTGAAAAGAGTACCCAATGGTGTTACCAACTCCTGCTTTAAATCAATGAGAATGCAGCCTGGGATGTTATCAAGTCCCATAGAGGCTGTGTTTTTGGCCTTAATGAGATTGGTTAAGACCTGCTATTTAGAGATACTAGGTGGAAAATATGTGGTAGCAATGTTTTTTGATATATGTGGTAGGGACAGGGGGGAGAAGTTTTCACTGAACCTGTCTGCAAGGAGGTTGGCTATTTCCACTGGTTCGGTATATGTGGTAAAATTCACTGCTAGTTCAGTGCAAATCTGGACTTTTCCTTTAAGGTTTTGGATGTAGATGAAGAATGCCTTATAGTTATCCTTAGCTAGGGATGCTAATCTAGATTTGTAGTTAGATTTAGAGGACCTTACAAGATGTCTTATTTGCTTGTGTAAGCTGAGAAGAGTGTGCTTCCAGCTCTGGGATCATTCCTTTTTGCTCTTAGACAGCAATTTCTTCCTCTTATTACATAACCTGTTTATAGCAGATGTCACCCAGACAGGCTTGTTTTTTTCTTGAGAATCTTGCTTTGCTATCAGGAACAGCTGAGTCAATACAATTGTATAGATGCTTATACAATGCATTGATGTATATCCCAGGATAGGTGTCCTTGCCATCAGTGTGGGCAGGAGTTTTGAGACTATTAATGCCTTCTTGCAAGAGGCTATAGTTGGCTTTGGAGAAGTTTTTTAGCCAACTTTCTCATGGGGGATCTGATGCTATCATTACTTTGAAAGAGATTGATTTATGAACAGGCTTTAGGGATGGCTGCAAAGTTGTAGAGGTGTACCATTCTACCATGCTGGTAAGTACTAAGTCTAAAATGTTTGGGCATCTTGTGAGGGTGTCAACTATCTGCTCCAAGGCATTTACGTTAAGTCCAAGAACCTTTGGGTGAGTGCATTTGTACATGTATAATTTACCCAATCTATGGACAGGTAGTTAAAGTCACCCATAACCAGGGTGTTTGGTTGTATTTTGAGTGAATCAAGTAGATCTAAGCAGGCAGTGTGGATATCATGTTTCATGGAGGGGAATCTATAGCTAGTGATAACTTGGAGCGGGGTCTTTCCTGTAGTTATTTGTACATGGTGTAACTCTGGCAATCATTCTGCTTAACCAATCTGGAGGTGTATTTATCCTTCATGAATATTTATGCTCCTCCTCCTTTCATTTTCATTCATTCATTTTGTGGTCTGAATGTGTGGAAGGCATTATATCCCAGCATTGCCAGGGTGCTCTCTGCAGCATTGAACCAGGTCGCTGTGACTGCACAGATGTCCACATCTTCCAAGGTGAGGGGTGCTTCCAGTGAGTGCAGTTTCAGATTTAGATTCCTAGCATTTAGCAGCATGACCTTAAGGTTTTTTGAGGATATTTTCATGGTGGGAATTTTGTTTTTGTGACATTGTCTAAAAAAGGCACTATGGGGGAGGCAAGAGCCTTAGTCAGTAGCCGAAAGCTCAGAGGTGACAGGTGGAGACCATCTCTGGTGAAGCATCATGGTCTATCAACCAAATCATCCTTGGCTGACAGGTACTGGATCCCCTTAGAATGGCAGTAGAAGCTAAGCCAACTGTTGAAGACAATCTACTTTTTTTGTCTGTATTGAGGCTTCATCCTAGATGAAGGTAGAATGCTGCTTAAGGCTAGTGACAAACCCACCTGGGACACAGTCAGAGTTTAGTCATGTCTCTCTTTATATAGTCCACTGAGGTATGTCTCAAGTCGTTCACACTAATATGAACAATCTCGTTCACACTAACATGAACTATCATGAACTATGACAGTCATAACAGTGCCTGCTGCTGAGAGACCTAAGTGCATGTGTGATGTGGCAGATCCTGGCACCTGACAGACAGCTGACTGTGACCTTTTCGTTATCCAGCGTGGTGAGTGAGACGTGTGTGTGTCTCACAATGGAGTCACCTATGACTAAAACATTTGATTTTTGTGTTTTGCCTTGGGGACATGTTTGGTGAAACACTGGTGCATGCATTTGAATGTGTAGTTGATTTGCTAAGAATGATTTAAGTGAAGTGTGTTTATGTTTGGGAGGTCTCTGATCTTTAGGTAGGTTTCTAGTAAGAACCTCTGCTTATGTAAGTTTAGGTGTTTTAAGCATGGATGGTGCAGGAAGTGAAGTGTGTGAGCTGACAACCTGCTTAATATCTGATATACTGATTTGTAAGCAAGATAGCCTAGATTTTAGATTCTTAATATAGATGCATCTCTCACATACTGAATTTGTGTTACTTAGGAGAAGTTGATTGTCAGTGTATATGAGGCAACTACTACATTGACTCAGGATGCCCATGTCCATCAGGTTTGCAGGAGAAATGGTGGGACACTGTCCATTTATGATGCTAAGTAAAGTACTGTAGTCAGTAACAGGGAGAGGACTAGAAGGACCATGTATGGCTAAGGGACAACTTCATTACCATGATTAACAGAGCATGCTGGAGGGACAGGTTCATAACCCAGGGACTGCCCATGCTATGGAACAGACTTCCCATACATGTCAAGCAGAGCATCTCGCTGACCCTCTTGAAGAGAAATCTTGATGAGTGGACAGGAAACACAAAATTCACCCCGGAGATAACTCCAGTGGCTCTACTTGACAGATGCACTGGGAACTAAGGTTGGGTGGCACTATGCTAGGGTAATACTATGGCTAGGCTTGTAAAGACCCCAGGGCCATTAGCCTAGTGCACACCTATGAACCTATAGTACTTTGGTGTAGTTTTGGATAATGATGCCAGTTCCTACAGAGGGACAGGGGGCTGTGAAGCTGTTTATACCATCCCTCAGGAGGCTATAATCAGCTTTGGAGAAGTTTTTCTGTCTGACCCTAGTTAGAGGGGGGTTAGGGGAGATGGGTGACTTCGAAAGTGACAGATTTATGGTCGGATCTTACCAGGGAAGATGATACTGTAGGGATGCTGCAGTGGTTACTCATGTTGGTTAATACCAAGTCCAAGATATTATAATCTCTCATGGGGGTATCAACTAGCTGGTTCCAAGGCATTTGCACTGACAAAAATCAAAGAATCTCTGGGCATTTGTATTCTGGCATGAGTAGTTCTTCCAATCTATGTTTAGGTAAAGTCAGCCAGGATCAGGGTAAAGGGTTGAATCTGGATAGGTTCAAACAGGTCCAAAACAGGTCCAAATACATGGATTGGGAATCTTGAGTCAGATTTGGGGGCTGGTATCTAGCTATGATTTGAATAGGGGTCTTTGTCAATGGTTAACTGCACCTGGAGTGTCTCCTGTGCTTCATACTGTTTGACCAGCCTGGAGGTGCGCATGTCTTTAATATATATTGAAACACCACCTCCTTTGGCTTTACTGACCACAGTTTGGGGTCTGAATGTATGATAGAATGAGTAACCAGGTAAGGCTGGGGTGCTCTCCGCAGTTATGAACCCAGTTTCTGTGACTGCACAGACATCAACATTTTCCAGGGTTAAGAATGCTTGCAATGAGTGCAGTTTCATGTTTAGACTCCTAGCGTTTAGCAGCTTGACCTTTAATTTGTGTTTTGTTGACATTTTTATGTTGGTAGTTTTAGCCTCATCACTTTTCCTAAAAAAGACACTATGGGGGAGGCAAGAGGCTTTGCCAGAAGCCTGAAGCCCAAGCAAGACAGATGCAGCTATTTCTGGCAAAGCATCATGGTCTGTCGATCATATCGTTCCAGGCTGTCAGGTACTGGATCCTCCTGTAATGACACCAAAAAGTAAGCCAATTGTTAAAGTCAATCATTATCTGTTTGTATTGAGCCATCATTCTGGGTGACGGCAGAATGCTGCTTAAGGCTAGGGACATACCTGCATGGGACACAATCAGCGAGCTCAATCATGTCTCTCTTCACATAGTCCAAGGAGGTACATCTCAAATTATTCATGCCAACATGGTCATAACTTCCTGCTGTTGAGGGACTTGAGTGTGTATGTGATATGATGGATTCTGGCACCTGACAGACAACTAACTGTGACTTTCCCCTTATCCAGCCTGGTGAGAGGCATATCTGTGTGTCTCCCAATGGAGTATTCTATGACTAATATGTTGGGTTTATGGTAAAGCCTCAGTGGCTTGTAAGACCCAGGTGTGTGGACTATGCATGGTATGTGGTGTGGAGGGCTGTGGAGATTGCATGCATTTTTGACTCGGAGGTCTCCTTTGTTTGGGTATGTTTATGTTGAGGATCTCTGCATATGTGGGTGTGCATTGTGTGGGTGTGGGTGGTGTTTGAAGTGTAGTGATTGTGTTGACAACCTTTTCAGTGCCAGATATACTGGCTTGAGTGGGAGAGAGTATGGACTCTAGGTAATTGCATCTCTCACACATTGTGTTCCGAGGTAGTAGTAGTAGATGTTTGTCAGTGTACATGAAGCAGTTGCTACACTGTCTCAGGATGCCCAACCAAACTGGCAGGAGAAACTGTAGGAAACTGACCATCCATATTTATCAGAATCTGAGGGAGAAAAGCCAGGGAGATCTAAGGGGTGGGCCTAAAGCCAAGTGCTTCAACCAAAACTAAGAGGCTTAGAATAACACTTAATTTAGACAGGCTGTAAACAAGCAGTAATCAATGCAACAGGAAAGATGCAGCTGAACACTTAAGAGAACAAGCAGCAGGAAAAAGTAAGATGAAGTAACAGAATATTAGGAAGAAACACAAATACAGAAAAATAAAAGCAGCTGAATAAATTGTTTATATATATATATATATATATATATATATATATATATATATATATATATATATATATATATATATATAAAGTGGAAAGGGAGAAAGGAGGAATAGAAGATGATTCAAGCTTAAGGGACTAAGGGATTTGGCCAACCCAAATGATCTCTGTATTAGGTAGAATGAGCTAATGAGATGGGACTGGGAGTGTCCCAGATCAAATTTACAGTAGGGGCAGGCAACTGCAAAAGCCACCACTCCCCACTGGGGAGTAGAGGGAGTCCCTCTTTTGTTTAGGAAAGCTGGATCAGTGCTCAGAAACTGTAAAAACAGACTGGGTCCAACAAATCTGAACCAAGTCTATGCTAGGCTAAAAGTGCAGGAAACAGCAAAAATACAATTTAAAAATAACATCACACAGTAAAATACAATGTAAGAAGTACAGATCAAGTAAACATATTTATTTTTCAGTAGTAGGCAGTGGATTCTTCATATAACACTGGAGAGTGATTGCTTGTTGCTAACCTCTATGCAGCTATATTAAACAAAATTAACCATTTCAAACACATACCTTTCAGCTGTCCAGATTTGTCTCGTATATTGTCTGTTTCTTGTAAAAGTAGTGGTTTTGTGGCAAATCATTCAGATTTAGACTTGAAATCCTTCAGAAAATGCATGCTAAAAGCTGTTATTCTTGCAACATTCTAAAATTTGTAAGAGCAATATTTAAAATTTGCCCCTGATTTTGGGCCTTTGTTCCTCCCTCCATTGTTTTTGGCTTTGGCCAGAATTCTTGAACTAACAGGTTCAGAAGTATGCTGGTGAGGAGAGAGGGGGGACCCTGTCAGAATCACCTGCTTTCCTTTAAAAGCTTTGCAAAAACAGTATAACAACTTTTGCAATTATCTGCAATATGATTGTTTCCAACTCGGCAAACCTTTGCTTAATGTCCTGGAGAAGTTAAATTGCCCAACTTCAAAGGGTGGTATCACACAGACATTTTTTATAGAACAGATGAAAAAAATATGACTTGCCATAAAATCAAGAGCTGCATCTTAAGCTGTACCTACATATTTTTTATTTTGTTCTTACTCTTCTTCGAACAGTTTTCAGTCAAAGTATTTGTTGCAAAAAATGTTATAGCTATTAAAAGATGTCCAGTGATAAACATTAGGTTATATATTTCAGTTAATATGATGCCAAAATAAAATGCAGGAAGTTGAGGTTCATGTTACAGAACAAATTAATATTTGTTTATAGTTCAATAACTACAAGAACAATCATAAGTAGTTCTATATAGCAAGAGATACGTTCAAACTTTACTAGTTCCATCACATTCCTTTGTACAAGAGACCATCCAAGGGTATGATGAAAAATCAAAATAAAGACTGGGTCTCACCATGTTTTTCTAGCAACAGAATACGTTTTATAAATTTACAAAAACCACAAGAAAGGAGTATTCAGTGATTGATTAAAATTTAAACTATGTAGGCCTTTCTGACAGCTACTGAACCCATCATTTGTTCACAAGGATGGTAGTCATGAATGTTATAGAATGTGTGCAGCCCATGTGACAGAGCAGAAGTCCAGCAATTTGCAAATACATCACAACTGAAAGGTTCACAGATTCCTTAATGTGTAATGCATGTCAATAAAATGTTTTATATGCAAATATATATTTTGAAGTGTTTCCTTTAATTTTACGAACAAGAGTAATGCACAATAAAATACAACAGTATTTTTAATATAGCGATATACCACACCACAGTAAAAAAAAAAAAATTAATCAAAGATGATACTTATTATTCACCACACATATGCATATGATGACAACCATTGAGTGGGCAGGTGAATCACATAAGCCAATGCAATGACCTGATTATTTAGTTTATATTGATTTCATAATCCAGTATGGAGTACATCAGGTGTGGCAGTCCTTAGCATACTCTGCACTTGTCATTCAGGTAGAGGGCAACATAAAGGGTGTTTCTTCACAGGTTCATAGGAGATTACTAGGCTAATGGCCCTATAGCACTTACAAGCCTAGCCATATTTATCCTGAGTTGCCCCAGCTGTCAGTGGTTAGGTAAGTGAAGTTCACAGAGCTAAGGGCCTATGGTAGTTAACACAAACTTCCTCTTAACAGTAACAATGAGACTATGTCTAAATTATTAATCCTTTCTAAAGTTTAAGGCATGTGCTAAGAAATGTTATCTAAACAAAAGTTACTCACACTGAAAACATAAAATGCTTTATTACATCAGCAGCACTTCCACTAAGTTCCAAAAGACAGCATGACCTTAAATACACTATAATGAAAAAAACATGTGCTTAGGAAACTACTCTGTAATGGGGTAGTGGTGCCATAAGGTGATTGTAGCATACTCAGGAGAACTAAGAATGTAGTCAAGTGTTGACATGTGCTTAGGAAAGTACTCTTTAATGGGGTCATGGTGCCGTAAGGTGATTGTGGCATACCCAGGAGTTACTAAGAATGTTGTCAAGTGTTAACATGTGCTTGGGAAATACTCTGTAATGGGGTAGTGGTGCCATAAGGTGATTGTAGCATACTCAGGAGAACTAAGAATGTAGTCAAGTGTTGACATGTGCTTAGGAAAGTACTCTTTAATGGGGTCATGGTGCAGGAGTTACTAAGAATGTTGTCAAGTGTTAACATGTGCTTAGGAAATACTCTGTAATGGGGTAGCGGTGCCATAAGGTGATTGTGGCATACCCAGGAGTTACTAAGAATGCAGTCAAGTGTTAACGTGCTTAGGAAAGTATTCTGTAATGGGGTCATGATGCCATAAAGTGAATGTGGCATATCCAGTAGTTACTAAGAATGTAGTCAAGTGTTAACATGTGCTTAGGAAAGTACTCTGTAATGGGGTCACGGTGCCGTAAGGTGAATGTGGCATATCCATGAGTTACTAAGAATGTAGTCAAGGTTAACATGTGCTTAGGAAAGTACTCTGTAATAGGGTCATGGTGCCGTAAGGTGAATGCGGCATACTCAGGAGTTACTAAGAATGTAGTCAAGTGTTAATGTGCTTAAGTAGTTACTAAGAATGTAGTCAAGTGTTAACATGTGCTTAGGAAAGTACTCTGTAATGGGGTCATGGTGCCGTAAGGTGAATGTGGCATATCCAGGAGTTACTAAGAATGTAGTCAAGTGTTAACATGTGCATAGGAAAGTACTCTGTAATGGGGTCATGGTGCCGTAAGGTGAATGTGGCATATCCAGGAGTTACTAAGAATGTAGTCATGTGTTAACGTGCTTAGGAAAGTACTCTGTAATGGGGTCATGGTGCCATAAGGTGAATGTGGCATACCCAGGTGTCACTAAGAATGTAGTCAAGTGTTAACGTGCTTAAGAAAGTACTCTGTAATGGGGTAGTGGTGCTGTAAGGTGATTGTGGCATGCCCAGGAGTTACTAAGAATGTAGTCAAGTGTTAATGTGCTTAAGAAAGTACTCTGGAATGGGGTTATGGTGCTCAAAGTGAATGTGGCATATCCAGGAGTTACTAAGAATGTAGTCAAGTGTTAAACATGTGCTTAGGAAATACTCTGTAATGGGGTCGTGGTGCCGTAAGGTGAATGTGGCATGCCCAGGAGTTACTAAGAATGTAGTCAAGTGTTAACGTGCTTAAAAAAGTACTCTATAATTGGGTCATGGTGCTGTAAGGTGAATGTGGCATACCCAGGAGTTACTAAGAATGTAGTCAAGTGTTAACATGTGCTTAGGAAAGTACTCTGTAATGGGGTCATGGTGCCGTAAGGTGAATGTGGCATACCCAGGAGTTACTAAGAATGTAGTCAAGTGTTAAACATGTCATGCCAGGAGTTACTAAGAATGTAGTCAAGTGTTAACGTGCTTAAAAAAGTACTCTATAATGGGGTCATGGTGCCATAAGGTGAATGTGGCATACCCAGGAGTTACAAAGAATGTAGTCAAGTGTTAACATGTGCTTAGGAAAGTACTCTGTAATGGGGTCGTGGTGCAGTAAGGTGATTGTGGCATACCCAGTAGTTACTAAGAATGTAGTCAAGTGTTAACATGTGCTTAGGAAAGTACTCTGTAATGGGGTCATGGTGCCATAAGGTGAATGTGGCATGCCCAGGAGTTACTAAGAATGTAGTCAAGTGTTAACGTGCTTAAGAAAGTACTCTATAATGGGGTCATGGTGCCGTAAGGTGAATGTGGCATACCCAGGAGTTACTAAGAATGTAGTCAAGTGTTAACATGTGCTTAGGAAAGTACTCTGTAATGGGGTCGTGGTTCCATAAGGTGAATGTGGCATACCCAGGAGTTACTAAGAATGTAGTCAAGTGTTTTTGTGCTACTTAGCTGCTGCATATCCCTTTTTACAGCATTCAAAAGGACATGCCACTCTGTATCTCCCTCAAATCACAGTCAAACCAAATAGCAATCCAGAGGACTGACAGAACTATTTAAGAAGTTTACAGGGCAAAGATGCAAACAGAAGTAGGTTGCTAGGTCTTTCTTCCATGTCATACATGCATGCGCTCACACCTGAGGGCAATTTAGAGTTCTTAATTTATATACTGCATGTCTTTGGAGTACAAGAGTACACTAGTGAGCCCAAAGAAAGCTAACTCAAACACAATGAGGATATGTAGAAACCAGATTGTAAATTCTCTCATAGTATGAAAATATAATGCATGTCTGGAAAATATTTTAAAATGGTTTGACAGCCTTTTGTGATGGTTATGTTTTCAGGTACAAGCACATATGGCACCAAGTGTGATACATGTGTGCACACAGCTGGAAATGTTTTTGGGTACTAGATGGACAACAATAAACATTTTACAGCTTCTCTACAAGCCTTTATTAACTATAAGCCTAGATACAATATATTGGAATGGAGTATAATGAACCATGAAATAGATTTGTACATTTTATATATATATATATATATATATATATATATATATATATATATATATATATATATATGTATATATATATATATAGAGAGAGAGAGAGAAAAAATGAAAGATTTTGTGCAAAAATACTGGAAAAGTACTATTAAAATAAAAAATGTACTGAAAGGGAGGGAGTATAAAATAAAAAAATGGCTCACTGAACATAGAGAAATATCTTGCTGGCAAACATGGAAGATAGCAATGCAAGTACATTGTAAAGTGGACAACAAAAAGACATTACGAAAAATGTTTTGTTACAAAAAAAAAAATAATAATAAAAAAAAAAAAATGACTCGAGAAAAGAATTGCGACAGCTAACTTTTTTGTGCAACCAAATTACTTTTAGAGGCACGGACTGTTCACAGTTATTGGGGGAGATTCAAAAGCAGTGTAGAGAGGTTTTTACACATACATTCCTTTGTGGTCATGAATCAAAGTATTAAAGGATTTCTCTGTGCAAAGCAGTGTAAATACTCAGAGGTGTGCATATGAATGAGATATACAAGAGATGTCACTTAACCTTTCTGCAACTCAAAGATTTACGCTTAATATTTCAAAATGAAAAATGATCTGTAACACAGGACTGTTTGCATCCTTATTGATCCTTTACATTATAACAAACTATTTAAATCCTCTGTTTTTCTCATATCAAAAACGTTAAGTTTTTAAACATTTATCAAGTTTATGCAATTATGATGGGCATTTACTGTTTTTTAGATATAAATGAGCTGTTTGATAGAAACCAAAAGCTTGTTTTTTTTTTTTTTTTGGTTCCAGAAAGGTGGTCGAATGACATTGGAGTGGATGAACTTTATGGAGTTACAAAAAAGCATCTTTTGTCAACTCCACGAACACTTAGCTGTGTAGATGACTAGTCAAGATTATCCACAGTGATAAAAATTATAATGAGAAAAGAACAATACTAAAACTATGACGATTTTCTCTTTACTTAATGTAAGGGGGCCAAGAATATATAATTTATTGCACAGTGTGATGACACCAGAAATAAGTCACTGCACATATTTTGCAAAAGTATTTAAATCTACAGTGGTTCATAAAGAAAAGCAAACAAAATATTAAATCATTTAAGACTAAGGGGCAAAACTGGACATTTTGGCAAAGTGTTGCCAGTCTCAAGATAGACTGACTAAGGCGGTATGTGATAGGCTGGTGTGTAGTAGTTAGATTGAGAACATATGAAAAAGATTCCTGATAAAATTAGATTGAGCTCTGCATAACGTATTTGAAATCTCAGTGTTCATGGAAACTATTGCAAAGGATGTCATGAAGCTGCCTGTAACAGAAACATATTCACTGTACTGAAAAATAAGGTACAAAATAAGCCTGTTCAAAGACCACCACATTTTCATTGTGATGGGGATTCATATATTACAATAAATGTTCAAAAATAAATACTATAAAAAGTGTCACAAAAAGCTGATGATGGCAAATGGTGTAAATTTGTTGAGGATAATCACAAAATGAAAAAAATAGTATACTTAAGACGGCTGCAGTGTGTGAGGCAAAATGCCCAGAAAGCAAGGGAAGGCTCAAGTCTGTGATAATGTAGGAGTGTGAAGTGAAAAGTTTCAGTACCTGAAGCACACAACCTGGCAACAAGCCAGAGATTTATGGGTTACTACAGATGTGACATGGATTTGAGCTAGGTGTGAAACCTGATTATAAAGTACACTATAGTACAGAGGTGGCCACAATTCCTTTGCAAGACTAGAATAAGCTATTTTCATTCTTACCCATATAAAAATGTCTGCCTTTACAACTTTATCAGTTGACTTTTTAACACAAGAAAATATATAATAAGTCGTTGAGATGAATGCAGCTGAAGAAAAGCTGACAGTTTCATAATATAAAAAAATAGTACAGTTCAGTTGCAAGGATTCCCGAATTCTCTGCAAAGCCTATCACAACTGCTTCTAAAATGACAATAAAAATATAAATATGGTACAGATACTAATGTTAAATTTACAAAAAAAAGTAAATGTCTTAAAGTATCTTTCTGATAAACTGGATATGTTTTTGAGCTTTCATATATATATATATATATATATATATATATATATATATATATATATATATATATATATATGACCAAATATTTCACATACTAGTGCATGACAAAGTCCATGAGATACATGGGTTTGTTTATGCACTCAGTGAAGGTAAAGCATTTGTGTGTTTAAGGTATTTAGTTACAAGGTATCATAGTGGAACCTTTTCTGCACTGTTTTGACTGTTATGACCACTAATGTGCAAGCCAGCTTCGGCATATTAAAATCCATAAACATGAAATAAAAATATTTTTAATGCGTGCATGACAAAACTATCTATGACAAATTGGAGGGTATCTTCTTTGCCCAAAAACAGATAAATGACTGAACGAATGATTGACTATTGTGTCCACCATAAATGGAAGGCTGATCATACTACCCACAGCAAAGGAATGGCTTTGTTAGCCATGTCAACAGCAGAACAACTGAACAATATCAGTCAGCTTAAATCAATGTAGCTGTATAGTTATTGTGCTGCAGCCCAAATGTAAATTTCTAAACATTACTTGGATACGTTTCTGTAAAGGTATAGATGATCACATATGCACTGTGTTTAACTACTTCACTATAACTGTTCCTTAATTGGGACTCAACCAAAAATGACCCAAGGACAAGACATGTACTCTGTTAATAAAAGCAAATAAATAAACAATAATGTAAAGAAAAATAAGGATGACCATGTGAGGGTTATTAAATGGGCAATAACCATGAAAAGTAACCATCTAAGACCTTCCAAATATATGATGAATATACAAATTTTCTTTCTCTCTGTCTGAGACTTTTAGTGAAAGTAAAGCTACCTAATTCTGGAAGAAAAGGGACAGTATGAACTATTAAATCAATCTCCAGTTATAGACAGGCTCACTGAAAATATGAACTATCTTCTGACTGCAAATTCAGAAGTTGTCATATTAAGTATAATAGTGCAAGCTGCAAAGCTTCAACTATGGCTACCATTTTTATTTTGTTTTGTTTTACATTTTATTGAAATGTTCGACAAATTTGATTACTTGTACAATAACCATAACAAAATTGTCTCGGAAACATACTTTTATATTTAAAATTATTAATAAGGGTCAGGTATGTTTAACCTGTAAAATATTTCATGTGATTGATACTTCAAAGCATCAATAACATTTTTGGAGGGAGCAAGTGTTTCTTCAATCCTTATATGGGGGATGTACCCCATTTCCCCATAACTAACTTTTAACACTCATATTAGTGGGAAAAAGGACCCATTCAGCTAATCATTGCCCTCATTCTCCTATATTCTCCATTTAAATGCTCATCATTCCAGAACAGTCTGCATTATTACTCTCCTATTAGTGACCAGCAGCAAACTCCTACTTAGGCTTGCCACCTTTCATTCTGGATAGACCATTATGCTTTGCCACAGATTGCCTGCATCTGTTACCCCTGGGATTCTGAATACTGGCTAAGGGTCTTGCCACCCCTATAGTGCCTTTTTTAGGCAAGGTTCAAATGACAAAATCACCACCGTAACAGTAACAGGCAAGAAAAAACTGAGGGTAATGCTACTCAATGCTAGAAGTCTTGTTGTGTCTTTCGGCTTATCCTGGTCAGGGGTCGCCACAGCGGAACTCCGGTCCGCTAATGTTTGGTAGTGGACTTTTACATGCCGAGTTACCAGCCCTGACACACAACCTTCAATGAAGGCACGCCCATTCACGCATGCCTCCAGACAGAAGACGCTCTGAGAATCGAACGCGACAACATCTTGCTGTGAGGCGACAACGCCACCGACGCACCACTACCGCTAGAAGTCTAAATCTCAAAATGCACTCACTCAAGACACTCTTCAAAATGGAAAACATCAATATCTGTATATTGACAGAGACCTGGTTCAAGGCTCTAGAGAGCACCCCTGCATTACCAGGCTATAACTCATACCACACTTTTCGGCCATATAACCTCAGTGCTTTCAGAAGTTGATAATGTGATCATTTGCTGGACTGTGTTGAATACTTTACATTCAATTTTGTGATTTACTGGTGAAATCATACTACACACACATATATATATATATATATATATATATGGATATATAGAGATATGTACTATATGGAGAGAGAGCGAGAGACAACGTAACCTAGTATAAATGAAAGCAGTTTTCCAGCCTTAAGGGTAGTGGACTCTTTACTTAAGGAAGAGCAAAGCACAAAAAGGGGATAAAAGTCCAACTGATGTGATGAAGCTTCAACAAGGACAAAGCACTCGTATCTTGTTTTAACTTAAACTATGATTTAAGCAAGCAATACCAGCTTAAATCTTTATTTTCTTATTTTTAATAGGAATGCAAAGTGATATATGATGTGGATTTTGCATAAGTAGTTACGACAATGCACGCACACATAGTCAAGTCTTGTTCATACTGGAAACAGTAGCCAGTCTATAAAAAAAAAGTCCAGGTTTATATTATGGAAAAAATGCAGCTCTCAGCTTTTAGAGGTTAATTTATAACAACATTTCCAGTATTTACAGTATCTTGCAAGCCTTAGTGGTAACTCTACCGCAAAGTCTCTGTTGCACACAGCACTGCAACAGGCTGCAAAATATATCCAATGTAACTTTCGAAGTCATTAGAGGCTTGTAAACAAGTAAATATACACAATCATATTCAGTTTTTTTCCCAGCTGTCCCAGTTGCATCAACTATCACAGAGAGCTAAATTATTTAAAAGCAAAACAAACATTTGTGTTACTAACTCAGACAACTAAACTAAAAGATTCAGACAGCATTAACATACATATTTTATCACAAAGTAAAAGTAGGAATTACACCAGTGTTTAACTTGTAAAACAGCAACATATGACCACAAGAGTAAAGTATGTATTCTAATATATATACAATTGCATATGCACACATGCACACCTGAATGTGCGTTCTGTTTATTTCAGGCAACATTCTTACAAATATTGTATAGCAAATTTCCAAAATATTTATGTATGTGCATGTTTATCTATATCTGTGTGTTTATATCTATACATATATAGTGGATATAAAAAGTTTACACACCCCTGTTAAAATACCAGGTATTTGTGATATTTAAAAAAGAGAGACCACAATAAATCATTTTGAAACTTATCCCACCTTTGGTGTGACCTGTAATCTGTACAATTCAATTGAAAAACAAACAAATCTGTTAGAGGAAAAAATATTAAAAAAATAAAAAACTTTGTTGTGTATATGCACACCATTAAACTAATACTTTGTTGAAGCACCTTTTGATTTAGTTACAGCATTCAGTCTTCTTGGGTAGGAGTCTATCAGCATGGCACATCTTGACTTGGCAATATTTGCCCACTCTTCCTTGCAAAAGTGCTCCTAATCTGTCAGATTGCGAAGGCATCCCTTGTGCACAGCCCTCTTCAGGTCGCCCCACAGATTTTCTATTGGAATTAGGTCTGGGCTCTGGCTGGGCCATTCCAAAACTTTAATTTTCTTCTGGTGAAGCCATTCTTTGGTTGATTTGGATGTATGCTTGGGGTCATTGGCATGTTGAAAGGTGAAATTCCTCTTCATCTTCTGATTTCTAGCAGACGCCTGAAGGTTTTGGGCCAAAAGTGACTGGTATTTGTAACTTTTCATAATTCCCTCCACCTTAACTAAAGTCCTAGTTCCAGCTAAAGAAAAGTAACCCCAAATCATGATACTGCCACCACCATGCTTCATCGCGGGGATGGTGTTCTTTTGGAGATGCAAAGTGCTGTTTTTGTGCCAAATGTACCTTTTGGAATTGCGGCCAAAAATTTCAACCATGGTCTTATCAGACCATAACACATTTTCTCACATGCTTTTGGGATATGATGTATTGTTTTTCAAATTTTAGCTGGGCCTGGATGTTTTTCTGTGTAAGAAAAGGCTTCTGTCTTGCAACCCTACCCCATAGTCCAGACATATGGAGAATACAGGAGATTGTCACATGTAGTACACAACCAGTACTTGCCAGAAATTCCTGCAGTTCCTTCAGTGTTGCTCTAGGTCTCTTGGCAGCCTCCCTGACCAGTTTTCATCTCGTCTTTTTATCAATTTTGGAGGGATGTCCAGTTCTTTGCAATGTCATTGTTGTCCCATATTTTCTCCACTTTTTGATGACCGTCTTCACTGTGTTCCATGGTATATCCAATGCTGTGGACATTTTTTTGTACCCTTCTCCTGACTGATACCTTTCAACAATGAGATCCCTTTGATGCTTTGTAAGCTCTCTGTGAACCATGGCTTTTGCTGTAGCAGGCAACTCAGTAAATTTCAGGAAAATCCTACTAGGACAGCTGAACATTATTTGGAGTTGATCAGAGTCTCTTTAATTGATGGCCGGTGTGTACCGAAAAAGACTGAATGTTGTAATTAAATCAAAATGTGCTTCAGCAAAGTATTAGTTTAAGGGTGTGCACACACAAGAAAGCATTAGTTTAAAGGTGTGCACACTTATGCAACCAGCACATTGTACATTTTTTATTTTTTATATTTTTCCCCCCAACAGATTTGTTTGTTTTTCAATTGAATTATATAGGTTATAGGTCACATTAAAGGTGGGAAAAGTTTTGAAATGATTTATTGTGGTCTTATTTTTTTATATCACAAAAACCTGGCATTTTAACAGGGGTGTGTAAACTTGTTATATCCACTGTATATATATATATATATATATATATATATATATATATATATATATATATACACACACACACACACACACACACACACACACACACACATTTATATAGACAGATATAGGATTCTCCTACATTTTGTCACATGCCATTTCTTTGACAAATGCAGGGGGTGTAGTTTAATGCTGGTGGTATGGAGAGTCAAGCAGTGGAAATGTTGATGGTGCATAATGTTAAGACAGGTGAATGGGGATAGAGGGGAGAGAGTATCTGTATGTGTGCATGTGAGTTAGGGTTAAGGGTTGGTGAGGAGTGAAGGATAAGTGTTGTATGTGTGTGTGTGTGTGTGTTCAAGTTTGTGTATTTGAGGGCAGGTTATAGGATAGATACAGTAGTGTGGCTTATGTGACTTTCTGAATGTTGATGTGTCCAAGTGTGTCTTGTGTAGTGGCAGTGTTATGGGTAGGTTTTTATGCAGGTAAGGTGTAGGGTTAAGGTTGAGGAAAGGGGCAGCGTTAGGGTTAGCACCCATTAATAAGGTGGTATAGAGGGACAGAGTCCCCCCTTGCCCTCTTTAGTGCTAAACCTAATCCTAATGCTGCCCCTTCCCTCAACCCTAAACCCCACATCTTACCTTCATAAAAACCTTCCCGTAACAGTGCTACCATTCCCATGAATTTAAGGCTAGTGTTATGGGGGTTTTATTATTAATATCCGGAGAGGAAATGGTTTTCCTTTCTCAATATTAGTTTATTAGATATGTTTTTGGTATTGTGTATGTTCAAACTTTTTTTTTGTTGGTGTTTTCAATTTAACATTAAAGTAGCTCAATCATACACAATAGAACCATTTTATATATATATATATATATATATATATATATATATATATATATATATATATATATACATATATATATATATATATATATATATATATATACACACACACACACACACACACACACACACGTGTGTATGTGTAGATTATATATATGCATGTGTAATGTGTTTGTACACACAAACACATACATGTTCACATGGTAGGCATGTTATCACTTTGCATAACTTATATAACTTTATCAAATTATACTTTATATTTTTCAGTTTTGTTTTCTTTCAAGCAACATATAGTGATACAAGATTTAAGTAACTGATATTTCTTCATTATGTTGTTAACTGTTGCAAGAAGGCCTTTGTATTCCCCTCAGGAATTTTGGTAACAGGTGCTGTGAATGCAGTTGCTAGTGTGTATATGATG
>NC_056750.1:677060798-677073298 GCF_019279795.1 Protopterus annectens | reverse complement strand
AAAAGACAAGCATGATAAAGAGAAAGGCACAAATGATGCTGTAAAGCTACAGAAAGTAAGAAAGGAGGTAAATGTGATAAAAATGAAGTGGATAGGGTAATAGGAAATGAAAGGCAAGTATAAGAAAAACAGAGCAAAAAAGAGGATAAAGGTATAGTATGATTATGAAACAGGAGGAGTTAATTAAGAGAATGAATAAGGCACAGTGGACTAGGGTACAACAACGAACAAAATGGCGGAAAGAAGTGTAAGCAAAGTTCAAAACAAGGGAACAAATTGCTTACCAAGTCAATCTACAGCATGTGCAGTTCTGGACTAAAGAGCAAGTGTCATCTGATACCATAATACAGCTGTCTTCCTACTCATACTAAATCCTTGCATTTAAGAATGGCATAGAAGACCATTCATAGTACCAAGGTTTTTTTTTAATCTGGGAAGGAATGTAGAAACACATGCCTCAGGCAAATTAGACAAGTTATGAGTGTCCTGTTATCTAGTTTTCCAAAACTTAATTTGACACAAGAAGGTAGTCTTGAAATGTTTTTACAGACACTGGAAGAGGTTTCTGCATGGATTCAGAAAGGAATCAAACCTCTATGTAAGCACCTTCTTTCAGATTTTAAATGAAAACAGAGCATACAAATCTGTTTTCAACTATTAAAATCTTGTTGTCTTCCTTTTTTGTAATGAATAAAAAATCGTTTATTCTGTTTCTCACTGTGGTGCCAGAAAAAGACTTGTGTCAGACTGTAATTACAGGTCTTTGCAAAGTCAATACATGGCTTGTCTAACATAGCTGTACAACTCAACTGTGATAGGATTCACCCCAGGAATCCTGCCTAATTGTAAAGCTGTAATTGTTAATTTTATCTCTGCTGCCAAGAAGTTCTACGTCAGCTTTCCCATCCAAGCACTATGATCTGTTTCAAAAGGTCAGACTTTCCAAATAGTTTTTCTATTCATTTTGGGCATGCATTATTTATTTTTCAGATAAAATCAATGGGGAACAAGACATCTTTTTTCCTCATCTCAAAGGAAGAAGACTTACCGATGCCAACTGTCACTGAGCAATAATTTATTATAGTTGGTATTTCCAGCTAAAAACATTGAATTTTATTTAAAAAGCCATCTTAGTGATCTGTTGGATGATACAGTCTTATGTTGGGTGATACCATAGTCAAGATAAGTCAACATATATTTTTTTTCTGCCAGAGTTAATGTCTGTTGAACTTAGTGGCTTCACACTGACTTTTAGCCGACACATTTCAGACTGACTGTTTAATGGCATGGGTCCATAATTTAGAAAACAGGTGTCAACAGTATACAATTATAATAATATTCACTTGTGAATATATTCCCAAACTTCAGTAAAAAGTAAAACATCTAGATGTCAATCATAACATTGCATGGCCAAAACCCAGCTGTGGACAATAAACAGCTGCACGACACAATCAAGGAAAGATCTTTCTAAGAAATTATAATGTGTTAAATCAGTTTGCATTTGGGTGAGACAGTTCATACGTTAGCAAAAGGCAATCCATTTCCTCAGTGGAAGTGATGCTATGACACATTGACCTCTGACACTTCATGCTTGCATGAGTGACCACTTCAGGTGACTCATGTAGACACTACTGAAAAATAAGATATAGTCTGGCTTCACTGCAACCCTGGACAGGATAACCTGAATATCAGATAAAGGCTTTTTCTAGCTCTGTTGCTTCACACCTTTAAGAAAAGTGGCAGAAGACATGAGGCAAAAATGAAGAAAATCCTGTTTTGCTGAGTTCAGAGGGAAGGTCAAGGAACAGCATAGAAAGGTATAAAGGGAACTGAGGAAGAAGGGTACACTTGTGACAAGACTGGCAACTCTTGCTTCTGGGTATTTTATAAACATCTCAATCTAATCCACTGTGAAATAATTTCTGTTCAGAGAGGATGTGCTGCCTCTGAAATTAATATCAGTAACATAACGCTAGCAGCTATTTTTGTACTTTGTTAAAAAAAAAAAAAAAAAAAAAAGTGCCGATTATGCCTTCCATTCCTTACATCCTCTGAACAGGTAGAATCCCTGCTGGCTTCTGCAAAATGTCACACCTCATATTTACTAGTAGTACATCTGACACTACCTTGAACTATCTTTATAATCTGGGATTTAGATTCTCTGGTATATAGCTTCTTACACTGCAGACAAGCATCTTCAAGATACTAAATGCTTGCCTTTCTGTGGCCCACTTTCTTTCTCTATACAAACTAGGGCTTCGACAAGGAGTGCAGCTGTTTCTTAAAATAGTGAAACTACACAGATTATAAAAAGCAACAGACTATATAATAGGAGTCTTCTGGTGGTTTTAGTTGTTTTTGTTTTATTAAACTACTCATATTCATTATGGTACAAGTTTCACAGACCACAAGAAGTCTGGATGCCATGTGACCACACACTCAACGAACAGTGAGTTTTTTTTTTTTCTTTTTTTTAGATATGATCAGATGACTGACTGCTAAAGCAGAACTAGACAGCTATTGGGTTTTGGGGCAATATGAAGGGGCGGAAGAAGCTATGTTCTTCCGCTTACTCAGAGGCCCATCAGGATTGTTCTATAAGATTAGCCAGTTCCACTCATCTGACTGTGCAGTCATTCAAAAATGAAAAAGGAGAAAGTGAGAGAAGGCAGTAGTGCAATGCTAGACAGGGGACAGAGAAAGGCAGGTAAGATGGTAAGTGAATCCACAGTGCTGATGATGGTACAAAATAATGACTTGGATGGGGAGGGGAACAGAGGGTATGAAATATGAAGACAGGCTAAGGATGGGCAATCTTTCTTACAAGATGAAAGGAGAAAAGTTTTAACCCCTCCCCAGTGTCAGCCTTCTCCTGGGTTACTTGTGTATTTTCATACATGCCCCATAAAGCATGCCATGCCTAAGTGGCTTGGCAGAGTCAAGGCTACATCCCTTCTCTAATACAATGCGTCATACACCCCTCTCTCCAGTAGGTGCCACAGCTTCAGCAGTGTGGACCTCCTGTCTCCTCTAGGATGAGCAAACTAATTTTAATCACTCAGTCTCACTATACCACCTCTTATTAGCTCTTCCAGCACTTGTATGATTACTTGATCCAGGGTCATCTAGGTTGCACTCAAGGCTTTAGTCCATGCGAATGACAGGAGAGAAAGGGAAGGATTTTCCCAAAACTTCAGTGATGAAGAGTTGAAACTTCACAAAGTATGACCTTGTGAGCATTGCCAAAACGTATGTTT
Source organism: Protopterus annectens (assembly GCF_019279795.1). NCBI lineage: Eukaryota > Metazoa > Chordata > Ceratodontiformes > Protopteridae > Protopterus > Protopterus annectens. Next base: position 677,070,041 of record NC_056750.1, on the reverse strand, counting down.
ATGGGTTTTTAGAACTTTAAACACAACTCACAGTCAGCCTGTGTCCTGCACCCAAACTATTGGCTGTTCACAGGGAGAACTCCAGTATTCCTCCCACATGAATAGAAGTGTGTTTTCCGCAAAGAGGAATGGTGCAGATGTCTGCTGGTACTGCTAGATGGAAGCACACACACATCCATCAGTGATTTCTGGTACATAAGCAACAATGCCCATCGGTGTGTGCATTACTGGGCAGTTATGCTCCCTCAGGGGTGTTACAAGTCTAAACACCACAGAGCACTAATTTTCCCAATAACACAAACCCAGGAGGGCATTGTTGCAGACAGGAAATGGACTGTTTTATTACTATATATTTTTATATATTTTGGATGTAAAATAGTTCTTCCACATAATGTTTCAATTTTGCTATAGCATTTGTAATTCTTGTTGTAATATCATACAACCAAAATTTAAGTTATACAACTATTTAATGTCTACACACGCAGGCACACACACTCACTGAAGCATATGCAAACAGACTCTCACACACACACAATCTGAAGCACAAGTAGACACAAACACACACAAAGCAGTTACAGTCACTTTGTTGAGTTACACCTCAGATGTCTCAGTGTGACCAAATAAATGAAAAAATCTCTAAAAATGCAAGGCATTTCAACTGCCCCTCCATCCCCCTTTATTGTCCATGATTTTGTCCGGAAGTGCTACTCTGTCCCTTGTGGAATGACTGATTTACTGGTAAATCACTGAAGATTAAAGTCAGTCAGTAATGGCAGACATTATAGTTTCATACTTCCTATTATTAACGGAATGCTCCCTTATGGACTGCTTGCTCTATTCAAAAGATGTTACTACATTCTCTCTCTCTCACAGATGCACAAACACATGCACCCGCATACACACACACACAGACACACACACACACACCTACCTCTCTCTCTATATATTTTATACTCACTAAAGTGCTGTTTAGTGAGTATAAAAAAATGGCAGCCATTTGCTTTTCTCTGCACAAGCTTCATAGCAACTCTATATGTTGCCATGAAGCGGGTGGGCTTTTCCTATACATTAAACACCCTACTGGAGAAAGTTTATTTTCCAGTCAGGATGGTGAAGTACAGGCTTCTCCTTTTCTAATGTTTGACAAAATCTTGCAGAGTATTCTGTGCTGACCCAATGCACCAGTGAATGAGGATCTGGTATAAACGAGACATTAAGTGTAAAAGAGAACAATTAGGAGCTATTAGTAATTTAAGGAATGACTTGAAAGGGGAGCGAGTGATGGCATCTTAAAGTTAAACCTACCTGTCAAAATCACTTTTATCAAGTCGGAATTTATCTTTTAGGTTTCTGAATTAAGCAAAAGTTACCATTCCCTTTACACTGTAGAATATCTCCAAATAATCAACATTTTGTTCTTGCTCCAATTTAACCCATCTAACAAATTGGAGTTTGCTATAGCAATTCTGCTTGACAGTCTGTTTCCTTTTTCTTGTATGCTTGCTAAATGTAATAGCAGTGGGTGTGAACTTGAAATGCAGGATCACAGCATCTTAGAGAAATAGTAAGATATTTGCATTTTAAATAATCACTCTTGCTCAGGGAGGAGAAATTCAAAAGATTCAACGCGATTAAAGGTGTAGTCCCACCCACCTACCCCTGCCCAATATGTAAGGAGAGTCAAAGAAGCTTCCCCTCTGGGAAAAAAAAAACACATACTTTAGTGTTTACATGTGGTTGTTATACAAAATGTACTTGCATACGAGTGGCTGTGCTTTGGCTGTATTTGCAGTCAAGTAAGAAGCTTCTAGCTAATGGGGAGTGACCTTTTGAGTTTAGAGGTGTTGGTTTCTGGGGTATTAAAATGAGAATGGGATTAAGATCTACCACAGGGTGGTAAAAGACAGTGATTTCTATGACTTAAGTAGTACCTTAGGAGTGCAGTCTAGGGTGTACCACTTACAAAAATGCCTCCAGAACCTGAAATCGTACTAATAAATGGTAATACTGAAGTGCTGTTAATAAGACCTAGCTCTAGTTGACCCATAAGGTTCACTTTTTGTGCACTGGGTTAGAGGTAAATGTGAACAGCAAACATTAGTTAAAAGCTCCAAGTTATTAAAACCCTAAGTCGTCCTATTCTGAGGAAGTGTAAAGGATCATCTGATATTTTAATTTACATGTGAACTTGGATAGTTGTTTTCTTTGATCATCCCTATGCAACGGTAAGCAGGCAAGACACAGACATGTCAAAAAGTCTGGTGATAGAAAAATACTATTAATACGTTTAATCTAATAAGTGTAGCTAATTTGCATGTATACCAATTAAACGGCTTCCCATTTATGTGGTCTATTGCTATCTAAACACAAGTGTTGTCAAAAGTGATCTAATCACACTTGACTTGATAATAGTCTCCACTACATTTTAACAGTTATAATTTTGATAATAAAGTTTAGAGTTTTTTGATCACTGGTATCAGCTTTCTTACTGAACTGTACTGTGCTTTTTCCCAGTAAGTTAGATGGGATGACAGTTGCTAATTATAGTGGAATGCATTTATATTAGGAAAGATCATAAAGTGATATCTAGACTGCAGCGGTGGTGCTGCAGTAGCATTGTCGCCTCACAGACGTTGCCCGTTCGATTCCCAGTTAGAGCGTCTTCTGTGTGGTGACATGCGTGAATGGGCGTTCCTTCATTGAAGGATGTGCGTTAGGCCTGGCAAGCCAGCACGTAAAACTCTACTGCCAATCATTAGCGGACCGGAGTTCCGCTGTGGTGACCCCTAACCGGGAAAAGCCGAAAGACACAAACAAACAATAAAGTGAATCCCTAGCTTTCCAAGTGCTAACTCATACAATATTAGCAGCTGCACATTCAACGTAAATGAACATCTCAGAGCAAATGACTTTTGCATGGGGCAAGCCTTCTTGCACCTCACCTCAACCCCCAACATACATATGCCTGCTTCACAGTCATGTAACACTGGGGAGGGGAGAAGTCACCAAAATTGTTTAGAGCACTGTTTTGCAATCATTTTTCACTAACATGGACAAACAAGTGATTTCTACAATGCTGATTTTTTTTTTTTAGAGTTTCTGTGATTTAAAAAGCTTTTTTCAGCTACATATTGTATTTATTTTACTGCCTGCACTTTAACAACACAGTTTTTGTGTTTAAATTACCTGTTTAACTGTTGCAGGCTACTCACTCAAGTGTGACAGCCATTTATATGCATTTAAAGTGTTTTTTTGATTGTATCCGCTTTATTTTCTGAAAAAAAAAAAATACTTGTTTTCCTGCCTTTCTAAACTAATATAGTCCAGTTTTCAGGTTACTGCTGAATTCAGGGCTGTGTTACAAGTTTCTGTGTTTGCCCATACCTTACTTGGACAGAAGGAAGTTTCTTTGTTCACCTGTGAGAGAGGGGAGCTTTGAGCAGCCTATCTGTCCCTGGAGGAGTCATTTCTGTACAGAAATTAGAAGTTTATTGGCCATTTTGGGCTAATTTCTCTCTCTTTCATTTTCCTGCTATAAAACCCGCATATGCACGGTTTTGCGCGCTGGGCAGCGCCGGTTAGCTAGGGTATAACTATCCCCAGCACCACAAAGTCTACTCTTCAATTTTTCCCTTGGAACTAGACAAACTTTCAACTTAAGCACTCAAACCATTCACTTCTCAGCCTGGCACTTGTTCAAAACTCATAGCAAACACCAATAAACCTTAGCACTAGACCCCCCCTATACTGTAGAGAAGGACAAGGCTCTCTATTCTACCCTACCAGCCAATCAGTAAAACAGTTCACTGTACCTATCCAGGCATTTCCAAAGGGCAGTTTCAGGTGTACTCTCTGGTTCAACTGGGGAATCTGGGCATTTTGAGGCAGTGTTACAACTGCCTCATGTACACAGACAACCCTCTCCTCCTACCACCAAACACTAATACATGCAAGAGATGCAATTATACAGCCAAACTGGAGGCTAAGCTCTCACAACCCAAGACTGGACCAGACAATCAAGAGGAGAAGGGAAATACTTGCATCACATCACCAGCCTCACATAGACCTATGAAACCAGCACTGGCAAAACACACACATAAATACACGAAAACATATTCGGAGGCTCTAAATAAAAAATCTGCAAAAGCAACACAGACCTCCAAAGCAGACACCCAAGCAACCTCCACCCCCCCAACCCAAACAATGAAACACATACTTCACAAAACCAGTGTGCCACGCAATCACAGCCCTTAAGGCAAAATATAACATACCCAACACACTAGTAATAGGTGACTCTGTAGTCAGGCACACTGACGTTCCACTCACTCGGCTGAACAAGGAGAAGGTTACTGTTAGCTGCCTGTTGGGTCCCAGGATCTGCCACATAACACAAGCACTCAGGTCACTCCAGAATAAGTACAAATATGACTCTGTTACTGTCCATGTTGGTGTGAATGACCTGAGCCATACCTCCCTGGACTACATGAAGAGAGACATGTAAGACCTCTCTAATCACGTAGCCCACGCCGGTATGACCCTGACCTTGAGTAGCATCCTGCCCTCACCAAGAATGATACCACAGTATAAAGAAAAAATTATCAATTTCAACAATTGGCTAAGCTTCTGGTGTCATTCAAAGGGGATCCAGTGTCTGTCAGCCTGGGATGACATGCGCGACAAGCCACGTTGCTTTGCTAAAGATGGCTTGCACCTGTCACCCTTAGGCTTTCAAATACTGGCCAAGGCTCTTGCCACCCCCATAGTGCCTCTTTTAGGCAAACCTCAAAAGACAAACCCACCGCCATAAATAGCACAAGTAACAAAAAACTGAGGGTAATGCTGCTCAGTGCCAGAAATCTAAACCTCAAAATGAATGCACTTGAGACACTCCTCAGTATGGAGAAAACTGATATATGTGCAGTAACAGAAACCTGGTTTAAGGCTCCATAGAGCACCGCAGCACTACCAGGCTACAACTCATACCATACATTTCGGCCACAAAACCCAGACCGAAATACAAAAGGCGGGGGTGTATCCATATTCATCAAGGATACCCACACCTCCAGGTTAGTGGCACAGCACTATGCTTCAGAGATCATCCATGTGCAACTAACAAGGGGCAAAACTGCAATTCAAATTGTAACTTGCTACAGATCAACCCCCATTCTGCATTTCTGGAAACACTGGGAAATATAAAGGTCCTACCAAACACCCTGATACTGGGTGATTTCCATTACCCGAACATTAACTGGGAGAACTACTCAAGTACTAACTCCCTTGCACAACATTTCCTAGAATTTATAAACTCAAATGCCCTGGATCAACTGGTCAACATCCCCACCAGTGGTGACAACATATTGTACCTGGTCATCACCAACATGAGCGACCAGTGTTCCACACCGGAGGTCAACCCCTCACTGGTTAGATCGGACCATAAACTAATCACTCTGGATATCCACATTCTGCCCCCACCCTCGGTCAAAGAAACCACCATGAAAAACTTTTCAAAAGCAAACTTCATGTTACTTAAGACCGAGGTGGAAAGTTTCAAAGCCCCCATGCTAAAGGATAATGCTGCCCAAGCTGCAAAATCCTTTACTAATGCACTGTATGGGCAGCTACATGAATGCATGGATCATGCTAGCCCAAGCAAAACCAAGACTCACTCCTCCAAGAAAAGGAAACCAGTCTGGTGGACCTCTACCATAATCAAGCTATACGATAGGAGGAGGAAACTAGTACAGAAAAGAGTAAAATCCCAAGAAGGTAAGACATCCCTGATCAGTATCAGCAAGAAACTATGATCCCTCATAAAATCATCCAAGGCTAGCTTCGAAAGACAAATTGCCAAAGACTCCAAAGAAAACCACAAGGCATTCTTTAGCTACATCATGAATCTAAGTGGCAATTCTCAGATCTGCTCAGAGTTAGTGCAGAATGGCACAAAATACACTGAACTGACCGATATCACCAACATCCTGGCAGATGGGTTCAGTGCAAACTTTACCCCTCTCTCACCCCCAAAAGGGCCCATAACCATGCCAGAAGAATATAGTGCCCCTGAAATCACAGACACTCAGGTTAAAACAGCCCTCTCCAAAGCCAAAAACACAGCATCAATGGGACCGGACGGTGTCCCAGGCTGTGTCCTACATGAGCTCAAAGATGAACTAACCCCTCACCTAAACACACTGTTCAAAATCAGCCTCTCCACAGGCTACATGTCCATAGAGTGGCGCACAGCAATGGTTATTCTGCTCCATAAAAGTGGAGCCACAACAGACCCCGGGAACTATTGTCCTATAAGCCTGACTAGCTTGGTCTGCAAGACTATGGAGTGCATCATCATGGATATCATTAACAGAGACATTGGGAACCTCCAAACACTGGACTCTACCCAGTTCGGCTTTAAGGGCAGATCATGCCTCCTAAACCTGGTGGACTTCTTTGAAACAGTTACCAAGGCTATAGATGAGGGAAAGGTGGTACACACAGCCTACCTAGACCTCGCAAAGGCCTTCAACACCATTCCCCATTCTGGTATTATAGACAAGCTCACCAGCCTGAACATAAACCCCTATGTCACGAGATGGGTTGCCAACTGGCTCACGGGCAGAAACCACATGGTAAGAGTTGCGGGAGCTAGGTCTGACTCTAAATCGGTTATAAGTGGCGTTCCCCAGGGCTCAGTTCTAGGACTACTCCTGTTTGGCATATACTTTTCAGAGGTATAGGCAAGCAGGTCTATGTCTGACCAAGTTGGCAGACAACTGCAAACTAGAGGCTATAAATGACTCTCCGGCTGACACAGACATCCTCCAAAAGGGTCTCACTGAGACAGATACCTGGTGTCAAAACCATGGCCTCAAGCTAAATGCCAAAAAGTGCATAATCATCCCCTTTGGAAAAAAACAAAGTACCCACAAAATACCACATAGGTGGTAGCCCCCTAAATACGGAAGATGTAATAAGGGATCTGGGGACCCAAGTAGATAGTAATCTCTCCTTTGATAATCACATTGCCAAAGTGGTTAGAAAACCCTTCTATGTGGCCCATCTAATCACAAAAGAGTTTGCATCCAGATCAAAAGATGTCATTGTACCCCTCTAAGCAGCACTCATCACATCCATCATAGAGTACAACACCCCTTTTGTGATGTACCTTACAAGACACCTGCAACAGCTGGAAAGACCACAGAAGTACCTCACCAAGAAGATCACTGACCTCAAACAGATGTCCTATGCAGCTCAACTGAAGAAACTCCAGCTGTACTCGGTTGCATACCGACTACTCAGAGGTGATCTATGCCTGACATACAAAGCCATGTCCAACCCAGAATTGATGGATATGCTCCAACTAAAGAAAACCATAACCCCTCAAGCCACATGCAATGGTGAAAGTGCTTAGTCACTGGATCATCTTGTGATGAATAAAGTTAGAGTGGCCTGGTCATTCGTTGGGATGATTTGTTTTTCTTCTTAGTTTATTTACCCTTTTTGGGTTTGTTTTGTCAATTTGGTTATGATCTCCACTGATGGGGCTAACCAGGTGAAATAATCTATGTTGGTTGGAAACTGCAGCAAATTTCCCTTGCCTGCTTATTGACTTGACTGAGTAGTGGATTGTATTAGCAGATGTTAAACGATGTATTAGCAGATGTTAAACGATGACAGATTTTTCTTGACTTCTTTCCCTAAGGGTGGATTATAGAAGCAACATTATCAAGTCCAGTATTTGAAAGGAGTAATCTTGGTTCTGCCATTTAATCTTCTGGACTGCTGCATGATTAGATGCAGTGGAGAGTTTTTGACAAAGCAGAGGAGATCAACCTTTACAAAAGTTTTTTCTGTTTAATCATCAAAGCAAACTCATGAAACAGTCTCGTGGGGTTTATAAATACTCTCTTTTACTGCATTATTAAGTAAACTAAAGCATGACCTGATAAAGTTTTAGTGTGCTTGGGAGGATGTTTCAGAGATCAGTGGGCTCTCGGCTTCAGTGTTTTTGGCAAATTCTCCTTGATAAAGGCGCTCACATTTTGCCCCTTAAGATTCTAAGACCAATAAACCTCAGGTTATTCCACCATTTTATTTTACCTATCTCTCTGACTCGGTGAACGACGGTTCAGCTTATGGACTGATGAGCATTTAAAGTAACTTACGCATTCTGTACCTGCGTGTCTGCATGTACATGTCTGTGGCGATTACAAAACCTCTAAATATTGTGCCTGCCAAAGCATCATTCTCCCCTGTGTCACAACAGTCCTTCCTTCTGCCACAATATTAGCCATCCAGGCCCATAACATAAAATTACTTAATCTAGATGGGGCTCATGATGGAAAGACTGCTGTCACCAATACATGATGGCCTGTCTGGCACAGATGAGGTATGTATCCACTGTACCATGTGGGCATGTGATGTCCAAGCATTACAGGTCTCTTTCTCAGTGTTCTCTTTCTGAACCACAGTGTACTTTGCCCATGTGATTACTTTTCAAATTAGTTTCAACAAAATTCACAGAGAAGGCTGATATAATTCTTCAAATTCTTCACGAAAGATTAGTATTGCAACCACCCTAGATTATTAAGCTAAATACCTGACACACCACTTGCTTTACCACTCTACATCTGACACACTAGTTGCTTTACCACTCTACATTTAACCAAATGTTATGAAAATAATACTACACTGTTAACATACTTAAACCATCTGGCCTTGGAGATGAACACCACAGTTTTCCAATGTACAGTGCAAGTAATACCCTCTCAAAAGATTATAAATGATAATGCATAAATAAATATCCAGTTTAGAAGTAAATCAACAGAAACATTACTTAGACAAAGTCAAGATGGTGACAATACACATTGAATATGCAGAGGTAAAGACAGAGCACAAAAATAAGAAGAGCAATCAGTTGTAGAGACAGAATATTTAAAGAATCAAATCAGTGCTAACTAAATATAATAATTTATAATAATTTTCTTAGCTGTTCAAAGTTGGTAAAACTGCTATGCATTTAGATTCTGATTTCACAGCAGCTGAAATAGATGTGTACACTACAATGGTCATCCAAGCAAGATTAACTTGACAATTATTTCAGCAACAAATGTGTGTGTGTGTGTGTGTGTGTGTGTGTGTGTGTGTGTGTATGTATATATATATATATATATATATATATATGTATCGGTCTACTGCTTACTGTGGTGCGGTAGTCACGGACCTTAGGGTTAGGGCACAGGTCAT
>NC_056750.1:676968298-677058298 GCF_019279795.1 Protopterus annectens | reverse complement strand
CAAGATCACCAAACCTTGGTGAAGAGAATATTTAAAAAAATTGAAATCTCTCACTTTGTGTATTTAAGTCTGTTTTGTCAGAAATTCAGTTTCTGTGTTTTGGGACCAACTCTAACAAGTCCTAACATTTCATATGATTACCCCCAGTAGTGTCACAATAATTTCTTCTCACGTTTTACAAGCTTTAAACCATCATTATGATCAGACAATGACAAATAAATCATACTGTTTTGTGTAGGAGTAAGGTAACCACAGCACTGTAAGTAATTAGCTGCTTAATTTATTCCCTAGAATAGCCTGCTGGGGGTGGCTATATTGATGTGATTTAGTTTTTCATCTAAGCATCTTCATCCTACAACACGCCATCAGTGTCTCTCCTCTGTCCTCTTTCTATTCATTCAGAATAGCAATACTCAGAATTACTATTCCCTGTCATGATCTCTGCACAAATTCAGTAACTTTATCAGTGACACACACTGGTTTGTGCTGTCATGTTTTAAAAAAGCTGGGATGAACCCTTTCTTCTTCAGCTAGAAAATAATGCTTAAATTTCATTTTTAATTAGGAATAAGATAGCTATGGGGACTAGATAGTCTTTTTGTGTCTCAAGTCATTTTCGATCTCTCTTACAATCTGGGTCACAACTAAGAAGGTTCACTTACATACTTAAATGATAAAAGAGACAGAAAATAGTCAACCTGTTAAAATAGTCGACCTGTTAATAGTCATCCTGTTAAAATAGTCAACCTATTAAAATAGTCATCCTGTTAAAATAGTCATCCTGTTAAAATAGTCAATCTGTTAAAATAAAGTGGTTTATGTCAGGGACTGTTGCAATGCAACCAACAGAATAGTTTCTGATAAGGTATGGTCCTTTTTGTAGAAAGCATGATTGTTAAGGTCAACCCAATCAAGTTTAAGCTGTTGGCAATATCTTTGTTGTGTCTTTCGGCTTTTCTCAGTTAGGGGTCACCACAGCGGAACTCCGGTCCGCTAATGATTGGCAGTGGATTCTTACGTGCCGAGTTGCTAGCCCTGACACACAACCTTCAACGAAGGTACACCCATTCACGCATGTCTCCACACAGAAGACGCTCTAGCTGAGAATCGAACAGGACAACTTCTTACTGTGAGGCGACAATGCTACCGCAGCACCACCGCAGTGATATGTTGGAAAGTCAAGATAGTTGCATCTCAACTTGCACAAGGATTTGTCATCAGAATGGGGAGAGAGAAAAACTGCACATGGACTTATCAAAAAGAAAAGGAGAGAAAGTAAACATTTTTGCATGAGCAAAGCCCTCCTTGTCCATGTCCGCAATCCTATAAAATATTATGGAGAAAGGAGAACAGTCAGGTCTCAAAATATAGGACTATTTCCCTCCTTCATCAATGGGCTTACCTGCTATAAGAGAAGAAAACTCAGTGAGAAACTTGATGCTTTGCTTTTTAATGAGATGTCTCTTGAATAAAAGTACTACAATGTTTTGATACAACTCTATGCCGTACCCAACTCTCGACTTGAGAAGGGGTCACCTGTGCCTACAATTTACCACATTAAATTTCTTGTATGACTGGATTTGTCAAAGAGGCAGCATTGGTCTGTTTCAGTTCTGAAAATCTCCAGACAGGCATTCATTACTGAGATTTCCTTTTAACAGACATAAAATTTCACTTTCCTGTAGCACTTTGCCTTGTAGCCTGTTCTTCACTTTCCATGTTTCTGGTCACAGTTTATTAACGGGATCTTTTAACACTAGTCTTCCCTGATATTGTTTATATTTCATGTCATGGTGTAGTGTATATTCCTTCAGTTGCACACACAGCAGACAGCTGTCTGGGCAAAAAAATCAATCCTCTTTCATACCACACGAAATGTTCCTAAATATTCGGATTACACAAATGGCTTTAGGCTGCTGGAAAGCTTAAAAAAACAGGTATTTTTACTAAACTTCGAGAAAACATACTATATGGACTTGGCATTGTTTATTCCTGATACATGCTCTGTTTCATTTTACAGCTTGAGATGCAATTCCTTGCATTTCAACCATACTGTCTTTTTCATTATTTTGCACCCTAGGAAACTTAAGATCCTACTTTATTGTGCATTCTCTACCGTGGGATGCCACGGTGGGTTTGGGAGAGCAATTTCAACCATCTGGTGACATTTCATTTCCAGATGGATTCAGGATGTTATAATTTTGCATTGCAGCTCTACCTTGTACTGTCCTCTTTATAACATACCTATGTCATGCCACATATTTTCACAATGTGACATTTTTGCTGCTGATGGAGATTCGCTGTACAATAAAAGTAAGCAGTAACACAGCACAGTAATTCAGGTTGTGTGCATGGGATAACACCCTTCCCAACACACAAACACTTAACAGAATAACACTTCCCCCACCCACATCACAGCCTGTCTATAACAAAGCAATATACCAACTGATAAACAATAACGATGTTTCTCCTTTTTTCCAGTAATACTAAGATTGACTGCTATGTTTCAGAATCGAGGGATAACACATTACATTTTTTCTTTTCTCCGCCAATGTTGTACCAGTTCCACTCATCTGACTGTGCAGTCATTCACAAATTCATAAGAAGATATCTGACTGTTGTTGAGCTTCTGTATCTCTCTGAGAAAACTCATTCTCCATGTCCACAGTTAGAAATATCACACACAGAAGCCGTTTACACCAGACATGCGAGGATAGCAAAAAGAATGGGACAGATCTCATTCTGCAAGAGCCTACCAGATAAGATACACTAATCTTTGGTTTCCTATTGTCAGCCCTCTGAATAAGGGTAGCCAGTGTCTGAAAGGGTAACATAGTCCAGTATTTTGTCACCTTTTGCCTCAAGTAATAAGGCACATGGAGAGACCCACACCAGTGTGCACCTCTGTGGAAAACAGTAAAATATATCTGCTGCAAGGCTTCATTTCCCTCCAAGACCCCCAACTTTTGTCTGTTAACCTGATTATGACTTTAATCAGTTTACTCGATCAAGTCAGTCAACTGGTCTTTCTCGCATCATTTTCATCCACAAGAGTATGGTGGTAAATGTATTATACCTAAACAGTTTTGTGGAAATGGAAGGAAACCAGATCGTGCAGAAGAAGCCCACACATAAATAGAAGTGTACACAAACTCCACACAAGATCATGATTAAACCACAGACACTGGACATTTTAACCATTGGACCACTGTACTGCCATGACTAGTGCACATTTCACACAAGATCTTGGTCTCAGAGGAGATGATGGAGTTCACTTCTGAACAAGTGACTTCCGCCCAGTCAAACAGTATGCAGAGAAAGGTTGTGGGAATCAAACTTAGATTAACAGAATGTAGCTATTGCCATGGACCTTTAACTTCTAACACCTAGTGGCCAGTCCCAAAGTTGTACAGAAGTTAAGGCAATCTCTTTGTGTACTATAAATCATAAACTAAAAACTTCTGAGCTGAGTAAAATACTCCATGAATAGCTATAATCTGTCCCTAGTATTCCTTAGCCAATACACAGAAAATATGATGAAAAACACAAGTATTGTACTGCAACTACCAGCTATTAGTCCAGCCTCACCCACATTTCCTTCACCTCAGTTATTCTTGAGCTATTGTCATCAACTCATAAAATGAAAGTATTCTACTTTTTATCAGTTTCCAACTACTAGCAACATAGCTAATTTATCACATTGCAATAACTAGGAGAGGTAAAGTTATCCAGTAATAGTATGTTTATATGTATGCTACGTCAGCTAACTGTTTTGCACCACACTGCCTTTGCTGAGAAAATATCAGTTTATGTCACTCATAATGGAAGGACACAATTTAATGTAAGGAGGTACTTTTTCATGAAAGCAGAGTTGGATACATGGAAAGTACTGTAAAATTGATGAGACAAATGCAGAAAAGATATTTAGGAATGCATAACATGGGCACGGAGTACCCTTCACCCATCCATATCCAGTACTGAGTGCAACACTGGAACTAATTATAGGTGGGGAGCCTATACAAAGAAGCAAAGGCTATACTGTACAAAACAATACAAAGCAATTTTGCATGGAATGGAAGCCCATCCTAGGATGGACACATGAATGCACACACATCTACCCACACATAAATTAGCAGCAGTTTGGACAAACTGCCTAATCTATCCACATCTCTGAGAAGGTCTGCCAACAGAAAAATCTGCAGTACAATGGGATGAATCAGCAACTTATGCGACCCTTAAAAGCCTTTCGTTTGTTTACTCGGTTTTTCTCCTAAACATTCCACTCCCAAAATTTTAACAACAAACCTGGACGTATTTGGTTCTAAAGTCTATATGCCACATAAGTTTTGGCTATAATTAATATTTGACATTTAGGTTTGCAAGTCACAGTTATAAAGTGCAATAGATAATGTGTGTAAAATTTCAAATCATAAAGCACTTCTAAGATTTGATTTTGGTAACTGAACTCACACCTCTCAAGTGAATTCTGGACAAAGACAAAAATCATGGGGGAAGGGACGAAATATCAAGGACAATTTTTAAATGTTACTCTAATTCACTTAATTTAATAAAACAACAAATTTAGCACCTGCATGAATTTTCTGAATAAATTGAACAAAATTATGTCCGGTATTACTGACTTAATGATTTACCAGAAAAATTTAAATTTGTACATGGGAAAGAGCAAAAAATGTGAGGCAAAATCTGGGGACTTTCTGCAAAACATGAAAAAGTTGGAAGTCAAGATTGAATTATATGCACTGGTCCACTCTTTTTTGATCATCATTTAGGTGATATTTATGTTAACTAGAGGAAATCAGCCCAGAAAACCAGAATAAAATACTTCACTTTTCTAAAGGAAGGCATGGGATTTACAAGGCTCTAATAGCAAGCAAGAAAATGACTCTATCATTACATCCAGTGTTAATAAACAAATCTGTCTGATTCATGTCAAATCAGTGCTAACTGAAACTAGTGTTACCAGAGCTATACTGGCAAGGTCAGTGAACTGACCTGCCTCGCTAGCAGGCTGCTCTGATACATGGACTGATGAGTGATGATGCTTGCGTGAACAGTAATGGTCAAATCTGCAAATATGTTCGATCAGTACGTGGTAATCAGGAAGGTCAGGCAGTATCAGAGGAAACAGTGGTCAAATATGGACAGTTTGAAGCATTCTGGATGAAACATATAAAATGTCAGCTGCTTTTAAGGATTTTGCTGAGACCAGGAAATGACATAAATGTAGCAATAATCCCAGAAATAAAGAAAGGCACATAAGGTGCAACATAAAGGGCAATGCTGCTGCTTAAAGAAAGGTAAGGCGGTGTTTGTTGTCTTAGGAAAACAACTGACTTCAGTACCTAGAAACTACTCTGCCCAGTTGAGGAACACACGCACACACACACACACACACACACACACACACACACACACACACACACCATGGACTTTTTTTTTTGGTTAATGCAAAGGGCTGGGTGTGCAGCTGTTGGCTTCAGGCTCATTACATTTTTTCCTGCAATTAAGATGGGGTTAGAAAGATCTTCATATCATTTTGAAACGTCCTGCAGTGTGTTCCTTCCATGTTCCTATCCCTCTTGAAGATCTTTAGCATCATTTACTGGATTATGTTATCCACTATGTACACATCCTCATATTTATCTATCCAGGACCCACTTCTCACTTCTATATCCGAGAGGATCTACTTCATATGGTCTACATTTCAAAATGTCGAAGGCCATATGGTAGAGACAATATGATCGACATTCGAAATGTCTACCATTAAGTAAAAAGAAAACACAACAAAAATGCCGCCCCTCCCGTGGGGGTCTTTGCCCCCCCCACACCCACTGGAACTTAAATATACCAACTTTGAGATCGCACTACAGTGCGGAAGATGGAAATCTTTCTATCCCGCAATGTACGGAGATGCCAGTTCCGCATGGTCGACATTTGGAATGTCGATCATATGGTCTCGGCCATATGGTCTTCGACATTCTTAAATGTCGACCATGTGGTGGGGACCCATCTGAGAATAGCCCGAAAAAATATTGTAGTTTTATGTGTTGTGGGGCATAACTGGTAACCCCCAACATGGGAATGATGCTAGGTAAATGATTCCAAGGACCTTAAGATACCTAGCCATACACACCTTTAAGCAGACACACTTAAAAGCTCTTCCTACACTTTGTGAGTACTTAAAAGAGCCTACCTCCCAAATCAGGCAGGGTTGTACATGATAACCATGCTATAAACTTATGTCTACCCATCCAATCATCAAAACTAGTCTTAAAGGCAGACAAAGAAGGACTTTGCTTGACCTGTACTGGTAATTTTCCATAGGATGGGAACACATTTAGTTAGGAACCTATCCTTCCAGTGAGTCTTGTTTATTTTTTGAAGTAATTTAGGTCCCAGTATTGACATTTGTAAGGTCACTGCTCTTTGCATGAAAAGATTTTAAGCCTGCATAAACTAAATCACTGCTGGCAATTCCCTCCTGGGTGAGAAAAAATATATTTTTTGTATGTGACCTTTCAGAGCTGCATTCTGATACGTGCTCCATTTTGTTTTCCATTTTAAGAAATCTGCTTGGCCTGATGATTTTTTTCTGAGAGAGAAGTGCACAAAAATTATCTAGGCTGATCATTTCACATGTTTTGTTTTTTTTTTCCGTTTGTTAAATTGTCTCTTGAGTGATACATAAATATTGGGCGGCCACGGTGGTGCAGCAGTTAGTGTTGTCACCTCACAGCAAGAGGTTCTCCAGTTTGATCCTCGGCTGGGATGCCTTCTGTGCGGAGTCTGCATGTCCTCCCTGTGGTCGCGTGGGTTTCCTCCGGGTGCTCTGGTTTCCTCCCCACATCCCAAAGACATGCTGTATGTGGATTGGACAATCTAAATTGGCCCTAGGTGTGTGTGCGTGTGTGTGTGCCTTCTGTGAAGATTGGGTGCCGGTTTGACAACTCAGCACTGTAATACTCCACTGCCAATCATGAGAGCCCGCTGTGGCGACCTCTAACCGGGAGAAAGCCGAGAAAAGAAGAAGTGATACTTAAATATTCAGTGAAATTCTGGCCTCTGTCTTTGTCTGAAAAGATTTGAAGCCTGCATAAACTAAAGCACTGATAGTGATTCTCTGCTGTGTTTTCCATCCTCCCTCCCTTTTGTTGATTTGCTTTTTAAATATGGTGACTTTAAGCTGCCTACCCCTACTAAAAATTGAGCTTAATAAGCTTCTCCTTTTCTACACTGCTGTTGATGTCCTGAATTATTTGCTTTCCTTGTGCTTACATGGAAAAAAATGCATTTTGCCTCCCATTGTGTGTGCACTCCAGCAAATGACTGTTTTACGCAAACAGGTCAGTGAATTTTCCATCTAGCGCACTGAGAGGTAGCCTGGTCTGTTGAGGCTTAGGAAACACTTGAGATTTCTGAATGTAGTTTTAATGGCTGGAGAGCTCATCTTGTTTTTTAGTGCCTTTATAAAATCTTTATCTCTAAGTCTGGTTGTGGTAGCTTTTCGCTCTGGACTCTCCTTTACTGTGCTTTTACATCGGGAGAGCTGGGATTGCTCACCTGGTGGCAGTAGGTGTTCACTTGGCCTATATGAGCTGGGAAACCCATATAAGGCCTCTAAGTATTTTTTGTACTTCTCTGTACTTTATGTGCACTGTTCTGATACCCAGATAGCTTAGGCTAGATTCAGACCTGCTGAATCTAGCCCGCTATGGATACACTTGAGCACTAAACCAGCCATTTTACATTAAGAAGGGCTCCCCTGCACCCTTGGATAGCCTTGTCTGAGCTGGGGATTGCTAGAAGATGGTTCATTGTGTGCTTTCCTATTGGTAGATTAGCTAAAAAGTATCTTAATTTCTCCTGTATTTAAGCCTCATGTTTGCATGTTGCAGAACAATATACAACAAGGGTTAGGGGTGCCTTGTATATATGCAAACACTGGTGAGAGAGTTTTTGCATCCTGGGATTTTCCTCTTTTCTGCAACAGTTTCTTCCTTCTGTTGTATAGTTTGTTTATAGCAGGGGACCACCAGATTGGCTTCCTTTTTTTGGAGAACAGCATCTGGTTCTATTTGGGATGGCACGATTCATGCACGAGTGGATGTGCTCGTACAGTGCCTTAGTGTAGGATTCTGCAGTCGAACTTCCAGATCCTGTCTGCGTGGGTGTTGTGAAGTTGGTCACTTATGACTTCAGTAGCATGAAGTTGGCTTTGGAGAAGTTTTTAAGGAGGTTTCCTTATTGGGGGGTGGGGGTGGGATGTGGATGTCAAGGGTGATTTGCTTATGGTCAGACCTGACCAATGAGGGGGTGACCACTGGTGTGGAGCATCCATCTCCCATGTTGGTAATGACCAGGTCTAGGATATTGGAGCCCTTGGTGGGAAAATGGATTAGTTGATCCAGGGAGTTGGAATTTATGAATTCCAAGAACCGTTGGGAAAATTACTTGGTACCCGAGTAGTTTTCCCAATTAATGGCAGGGTAGTTGAAATCACCCAGTATTAGGGTGTTTGCTTGTATCGTAATATTTTCCAGTATGTTTAGGAAGGTGTAGTAAGAATCTTAGGGTATGGTGGGGGATCTGTAGCAAGCTACAATTTGGATTGCAGTCTTACCTAGTGTTAGTTGCACCTGGAGAATTTCAGATGCATTGTGTTGGGCAACTAGACTGGAGGTGTGAATATGGACACTCCTCCACCTTTAGTGTTTCGGTCTTAGTTTTGTGGCCGAAAAGTGTGGTAAGAATTGTAGCCTAGTATTGCAGGGGTGCTCTCTGGAGCCTTGAACCAGGTCTCAGTCACTGCACAGATAACGATGTTCTCCATTTTTAGGAGTGCCTCGAGAGAGTGCATTTGGAGGTTTAGACTTCTAGCCTTGAGTAGCATTACCTTCAGATTTTGCATGCTTGTATCTGTTACGGTGGTGGTTTTATCTTTTGAACCTTGCCTAAAAAAGGCACTATAGGGGTGGCAAGAGCTTTAGCCAGTAACCTGAATCCCAGGAGTGACAGGTGCAGACCATCTCTGGCAAAGCTTCATGGTTTGTCGATTATGTCTTCCCAGGCAGACATATACTGGATCCCCTTTGAATGACACCAGAAGCTTAGCCAATTGTTGAAGTCAATCATTTTGTCCTTATACTGTGGTATCATTCTGGGCGAAGGCAGGATGCTACTCAGGTAGGGTCATACCTGCCTGGGTCACATGATCCAAGAGCTCTTCCATATCTCTTTTCATGCAGTCCAGGGAGGTACGTCTCAAGTCATTTACTCCAGCATGGACAATGACAGAGTCGTATTTGTACTTGTTGTGGAGTGACTTGAGTGCATGCTTTATGTGGCGGATCCTGGCACCTGACAGGCAGCTGACTGTAATTTTCTCCTTGTTCAGCCTGGTGAGTGGGACATCAGTGTGCCTGACTATAGAGTGACCTATGACTAAAGTGTTGGGTACATTATCTTGCCTTAGGGGCTGTTGTTGGGTGGCACACTGGTGTTGTGAGCTGTGTGTCACTTTGGTTGTGACTGGTGTTTGTTGCGTTTCGGCTTCGGAGGTCCTTGTTGCTTGGGCAGGTTAATGTTAAGGGCCTTCGCATATGTGGGTTTAGTGTTGCTATGTGTGGGAGTTGATGGTGTGGGATTTGAAGGGCTATGAGTTGCTAGAGGTGTAATGCAGGTGTTAGCCTTCTCCTCTTGACTGTCTAGCACAGTCTTAACTGGAGAGAGCTTTGCTTCCAGTTTGACTATGTAAGTGCATCTCTCGCAGGTTGTAGTGTTGGGTGGTAGGAGGAGAGGATTGTCTGTGTACATGATGCAGTTGCCGCATTGCCCCAGTATGCCCAGATTCACCAGGTGGACAAGAGAAATCACCAGAAGCTGACTCTTGGACATGCCTGTTTAGGTGCTTTTTTGTAAGGTTTAAGAGCTGTTTTCCCTTACCTTTGCAAGGTACTTTGCAATTGTAGGCTGTTTAGTGTCTATGATTAATTTCTCCTTATTGACCAGGAGAGCTGAGTGCTTGTATCAGTTTCAGGTTTCCTAGTGCTTTCCAGCAGGTTCTTAAGCAAGTGCTAGTCACAGGGGTTCAGATTTTAGTGCTACTACTGAGAAACCAGCTAGTTTTAAGGGAATATTTGAAGAGCAGACATTCTGGTACCTAGAATAGTTTAACTGTAGCCTCGCAGTGCTGCACGATGTGAAAAATGTGCAAACACACACGTTTTTAAGTCAGAAAATTGAAAGGGATAGAAATCAGCCCAAAAGGCTAATACAATTACAATTTCAGAGCTGGAAACCACTCCTCTAGCGTTAGATAGACAGTACAATGCTCACCAGTCCCACTGGTAGGCAGTAGGACTTCCCTCTACCAAAGCAAGGTCTGGATAGCTCTGAGCACATAAAATAAAGTCCTGAGACAAGCAAAGCCTGGGATATGGACTGACTAGAAAAGGTGGGAAATGAGAAAACAAGATAGTATTTTTTTTTTGTTGAAACAGGCTAAACAATGCAATAATACAATAAATAAACACAGAAAAGGCTAACACACTTGAGTGTGTATTCCTAAACAGTAAATGCAATTAAAACTCTACAAAATTATCAATTTAAAACTTTTTAAATGAAGCAAGGCAAGTGCACAACTGAAAAACGATTTAAGTGGCAGTAATACAGCAGAATAAGTAGCTAGTCTACATATACAGAGAAGTCTATATATACAGAAAAGCAGCTAAAACACACAAACACTTCAGACATGTGTCAGTGGAACCCTCCCAAGCTTCCCTGCTGTACTATGAGTGCACTGAGCAGCATTACCACACTTATTATCCATAGCCTTCAATAGAACATGGACCTTTGTTAGTCCTAACACAAAAACTGGTCAAACCAGCCCAATCCCTTCCCTAATAGTTCTTCTTCTTCTTTCGGCTTTTTGCCGGTTAGGGGTCGCCACAGCGGATCACCTGTCCGCTCATGATTGGCAGTGGAGTTTTATGGAGTCGAGTTGCCAGCCTGGTGCCCAACCTTCCACAGAAGGCACACATACGCACACACTCACACCTAGGGTCAATTTTGAGTGTCTAATCCACCTACAGCATGTCTTTAGGATGTGGGAGGAAACCGGAGCACCTGGAGGAAACCCACGCAACCACAGGGAGGACATGAAGTCTCTGCACAGAAGGCACCCCAGCCGAGGATCGAACCAGAGAATCCCTTCCCTAGTAGTACATACATTAAAAACCTGCTATAATGGATGGGCAGTTTCACATCATTTCATCAGCCAGCCTGACTGACATGGGCATCATGAGGCAATGTAGTAATTGCCTCTTGTATGCTGACAGCCACTTACTCCTAAAACAAATACCCTATGTGAGAGATGTAATTTTACTATGAAACTGGAATCGGTTCTCTCACATAACAAACTGGGCATTAAACAGGTTGTCAGCACACACACTTCAGCTCTCACACAAAATGAGGTCATGACACACAAACCCACATATGCAGAGGTATTCACTAGAAGCCTACCAAAAGATTGTAGATGTCCCAAATGTAAACTATTTGCACACACTGCTATGCAAACAGAAACCACTGCACATAATAATACACACACCAGTGTCTCAGCAAATAAGCCCCAAAGGCAAAACACCTCAAAAGGTGACTACATAGTGAAACACACAGCTGTGTCCCTCACCAGGCTGGACAAGAAGGTTATGGTCAGTTGCCTGTTAGGCCTAAGGATCCATCAAATCATGCATCTACTCAAGTCACTCAACAAGTACCACTGTGACTCTGTCATGGACCACGTTGGGGAAAATGAGATGCACCTCTCTCGACTACATGGAGACACAACTCCACTCTCAGATTGTCTCCCCTCAGCAGGTATGACTCTAGCCATAAGCAGCATTCTACCTTCACCTGGGATGATGCCATAATATAAACAAAAAATGATTGACTTCAGCAATTAGCTTAGATTATGATGTCAGTCCAGGGGGAATCCAGTATCTGTTAGCCTGGGAAAACATGGTCGACAGACCCCTCTGATCTGCCAGAGATGGGCTGCACATGTCTCCTTTAGGCTTTCAGATATTAGCAAAGGTTCTTGCCTTCCCCAAAGTACCTTTTTTAGGCAATGTCAAAACAACAAAATTTCCAATGTAAGAGAATCCACTTGAGACAAACTCAAGGTTCTGCTGCTTAATGCTAAGATGCTGACATCTGTGCAGTCAGAGACATGGTTTAAGGCCACGGAGAGCACCCTGGGAATTCAAGGCTACAATGCTTTACACACAGAAGTTGAGATCCCTCATCAAATCCTCTAAAGCTAGCTATGAAAACAGAATTGCAGCAGATAGTAAAGACAAACACAAGGCCTTCTATAGATATGTAAAGAGCCTCCACGACAATACCCAGATTTGCTCTAAGCTACTGCACAATGGCAGCCCTATAATTAGCCAACAGATATTGCCAATATACTGGCCGACAGATTCAGTGCCAACCTTCCCCTCTTTCCCCCCTAAAGGACCAATCACAATACCAGTAGATTGCCAGGCACCCAGTATTACTGCAGCACAGGTTAAAACAGCACTGTCCAAGGCCCAAGGCCAAGAATACAGCTTCTATGGGACATGACAATATCCCTTGGCTGTGCTCTACATGAACTACAGAGTGAACTGGCACCTAACCTGTGTGCCCTGTTCAATCACAGCCTCACCTCAGACTTTGTCCCTACTGAATGGCGCACTGCTACAGTCATCCCTCTCCACAGAGGAGGAGCGACTACAGACCCTGGGAACTATCTCCCCATTAGCCTGACAAGACGATATGGAAAGCTATGGAATGCATCATCATGGACCTAATAAACAAGGATATAGGGACTCGCCAAACTCTGGATGCCACACAGTTTGGTTTTGTGAAGGGCAGATCATGCCTGCTCAACTTAGTTGGCTTATTTTGGTAAGTCACCAGAGCTGTGGATGGGGGGCAGGGTGGTTCATGCGGCCTGCCTTGATCTGCCCAGGTCCTTTGATACCATTCCCCACTCAGGAATCATGGGATGGCTTGCTGGGTTGGGCATCTATCCCTGTGTCACTGGCTGGGTCCTGGTCGGGCTGCCGACCAGTTGCGAGTGGAGTCCCGTGGGGATTGTTCCTGGGTCCTCTCCTGTTTGGTGTCTGCTTCTCAGGGGTCCAAGTCCAGTGCAGGGGGATTATGGCTGATGGGGTTTGTAGACAAATGCAAGTTGGGAGCAGTTGTTGACTCCTGGGTTCGCAGACAAATGCAAGTTGGGAGCAGTTGTTGACTCCCCAAGTGATGCTGACATCCTGCAGATGGGCCTCGTTGGGACCAACAGCTGGTGTCAGAGTCGTGACCTTGGGCTCAATGCCGGGGGGGGTGTCATCATCCCCTTTGGGAGGGGCCCAGCTCCCATGAGCTGCACATCGATGGTGGTCCACTGAGCACAGAGGGCATTGTGGGAGATCTGGGAGCACAGGATGACAGCGACCTCTCTTTTGACCACCACATTGCCGCTGTGGTAGGGAGGGTCCTGTGTGACACATCTCATTGCTGAGAGATTTGCATCCAGGAAGAGAGAGGTCATTGTTTACCTCTACTCTTCCCTCATTAGGCCAATCATCAAGTACAATGCCCCATTTGGCATATACCTCACTAGACACCTGCAACAATTGGAGAGGCCGCAAAATTACCTCGCAAAGTGGATCCTGGGCCTTAAACACTGATCCTAGGCTTTAAACATTTGTCCTATATGGACAGACTCAAAAAAACTCCAACTATTCTCTGTCTCATATCACCTACTTAGAGCCGATCTCTGCTTGACTTATAAAGCAATGTCTGACCCAGCTCCGTTAGAAATGCTACAGCTAAAGAAATCCCAATCCCTCCACACGACATGCTCCAGAGACCTCAACCTCATTACCATAATCAACAGAACGTGCTGGAGGGACAGGTTCATAACCCAGAGACTGTCCATGCTATGGAATAGACTTCCCATACATGTCAAGCAGAGCACCTCACTGGCCCTCTTCAAAAGAAATCTTGATGGGTGTATGAGAAATACAAAATTCACCCCAGGGATCACTCCGGTGGCTCTACTCGACAGAGGCACTGGAAACTAAGGTCGGGTGGCACTTTGCCAGGTAATCCTATGGGCTAGGCTTGTAAAGGCTCCAGGGCCATTAGCCGAGTACACACCTATGAACACATTCAGACCTCAAAATGAACATGGAAGATCCAAAGGTGGAGGTGTATCCATCTTCATTAAAGTCAAATACACCTCAAAACTGGTCGAAAAGTCCGACTTTCTCAAGCTACTCTATGTCCAATTAACTATAAGAAAAATACCTTACCACATCATTGCTAGCTATAGGTCCCCCACCATGAGCCAAGGAAAGTACACCACATACCTGGACATACTGGAGTCACTCGTCATACAGCCCAACACCTTAGTCATGGGCACTTTCAACAATCCTTCCATTGACTGGGTGACATACACGAGCATGAACATGCTTGCCCAGAGGTTCCTGGATTTTGTAACTACAAACGCTCTGGAACAGATAGTCTGCACCCTCACAGGGGACTCAAATGTCCTAGACATACTACTCACCAATGGGGGGGGGGGGGTCACTGCACTCTCCCACTGTGTGATTCCCTACCTGTAAGGTCAGACCATAAATCAGTATTGTTCAAACTAACTAGCGAACCAAAAACAAAGCTAGTCACTTAAGAGACCATCAAGTATGTTGCCTGGTCCTATAGAATTTGATTTGAATTTTCAATTTTATCTGTAAAAGCATTTACCACACCTATACTGCCACTTGTGGGGTTTTTTTTTTCAAATTATTAGCTGGCCATCTGTGACTTTTTTCCTTTCACTCTAACATGCATATTGTGAAGGCTACACTGTTTTCAGTCTTGCAAGTGCATTCACTTAGGTTAAGTGATCATTTTATTGCGTACTAACAATTCAATACATTCACAGTTTTCATTTTCAGTTTTGCGATGCAATTAAGGAATACCTTATTATTGTTTTAAAAACTTTATGATTAGGATGCATTCATAGCCAGTTTAGGAAAATTTGATAAGTGGTTTCAGTACATTTAATATATATATATAGATCAATACAGATATATAAATAATACAAGGCTAAGTACAAGGCTAGGCAATAATAAAAACAAAGAAAGCCTTCTAGACTGGACCCTAATAAACAATACCAATACTCCCCATCATGCAGGTATCCTACCAGATAACCTCAGCAAGCACCAGCCCACCTTCCTACTAAAACTCAAATCCCACACCAACTCCACGGACCATTAAAAACAAAAGAAACTTTGACATAACAAAATTCAAACTAGAACTACAATGTCAAAATTGAAATCTTCTGAAGACCCTCCCACTAGACAAAGCAGTTGAGCTATTTAACACTACCTTTTTAAACACTGTAAACACCCACGTCCCACCACGCATAAGCAAACAAAAAGTTAAAATTGCCCCCTGGATCACTAGGACCACTAGAACCATGATATCCCCAAAAAAGAGAGCTTGGCATCAATGGAGAGCCAATAAAACCATAGCAACCAAACAAGAATTCCAAAAACTCAGAAACGAAACAAAAAAAAAAAATCCTAGGAGACAAAAGGAATTACTTCCAAACTTTGCAAGGCAGACACCAAAACAACCCCCAAAAACTCTGGGCAGGACTAAAGACACTACTCCACCCTGGCAAACCAAGTACACCAACACCAACCATTGTAAAGGATAGCACTGAAATTCCAGAAGCCTTTAATAGATTTTTCATAGAAACCATTTCAAAACTGGTTCACCAACAACCCACAACACCTACTACTAGCAACCCCAAATCAGATACCAATACCACCTTCCAATCTGAACCTATTCCCACAGATTATATAAAAAGAATACTAGGTAAACTCAAGCCAATTAGCCTAGCCACCGACAATATTCCAGCCAAATACCTACAAATAGCTGCCAACGAATTAGCCTATCCAATGTAAATTCTCCTGAATAGATCAATTAAGGAAAGCAAAATACCAACGATCTGGAAAATAGCATATGTCACCCCACTACACGAAGGTGAAACCTGTACAGACCTGACCAACTATCGCTCCATTGCCATATTATCCCCACTTGCCAAATTACTAGAAAAATGCATTCACCACCAACTTATGCAATACCTACTAAAAACAACTTCTCACACCTTCCCAACATGGATTTAGACCAGCCCATAGTACAACTGCCATCCTCTCTTTCACCAACCTAATAAACCAGAACTGTAACCTGGGGAAACTATCATCAGCCATATTTCTTGACCTATCAAAAGCATTTGACATGGTAGACCATCTCAAACCTTTTGAGTCCCTCTCCGACCTTGGACTACCCAGTAACTCATTGGCCTGGTTTCAAAACAAACTAATAGGTAGGCAGCAAGCAGTCAGATGGGAGAAATTTTCCACACTGCTCCCTATTACAACTGGAGGCCCACAAGGATCAATCATATGCCCTCTATTTTCAATATTCATCAATGATCTGAATAAGATCACCCAAGATGCAACAGTCATACATTATGCTGACGACTCAAGTTTAGTCTGCTCAGCCACCAACCCCCTCACACTCCTTTCCACAACCCAACAGGTCTTTAATAACACTGAAGCCTGGTTTCTCAGTAAAACTTGTTACTGAACCCAAAAAAGACCAAACTACTAAACTTTAAAACAAATAAATCCAACATAGACACTGATTCTTTCAGTATTATGTGTAATGATGGTACCATTATCTCTCCAGATTCCCACACAAAACTACTGGCTGTTACAATTGACAACAAACTGAGGTTTGACTTGCAAATAAATCTAACCATCAAAAACACACAAAAAAAACTAGGTAGCCTGTACAAAAATAAAACATAACTAAATCAGCAGACTAAAACCACCATGTCACAAACTATGCTGCTATCCACACTCCTGTATGCTGCCCTCATCTTCACCAACCTATCACAAAACTAGACACGTTATATTCAAATCACCAGATTTGCGACAAATGCCCCTTATCGTTCCCATCATTGCCACTCACTATACCAGCTCAAATGGTTGGAATTTCAACACCTCATCACATTCCACCAACTAGTCTTTGCTAAAAAAAACTCCTACTACAACCAGAGAGAATACCAACACTGTCTAATTTACTTAAAATACAAGAAAACCCAAGACAACTACACTCTAGTAATAGGACCTTAATCAAAATCACCAAATCCAACAACTCAGCAGGAGACACTTTTTCCTAACTACATAGGTAGAATCTAGAATTATCTCAGCAATTTCTGTTAATAAGTTTAAACATCTACTAAAGGAACACCTACTTACCAATAGGCAATGCTCATGCCTCCCCCCAGGTTGATCCCGTACTCCTGCTGTTCCCCCAACATTTCCTCCACCAATCTCCAAATACTAACTTGTCCTAACTCTCATAATTTCTGGTAGAAAATACTGGTACTATAACTGGTATACCCAGCTACCATTTACAGATACTACATTTTCTGTGTGCCTAAGTACCTCCAAAATGTGGAGCCATAACATTGTATTTTTTCTAAAAATGTCATGATGTGTACCCGTCTCTGTATATGTGAAATAACCCTGTATGTAATATGACTACCTTTTTGATTTGTTATATCTACTAACTCTGGAGCTTTTCTCCCCGGGCCTCCGCTGAAAATGGACATTTATCCAGTCGGATCTTCCCAGTCAACAAATGTAAAATAAAATAAAAAAATAAATAAAATAAACATCTATCTATATATATATGTATATAAATATAGTTATATAAATAGAGATACATATATACACACACATATATATATATATATATATATATATAGATATATATATATGTATATATATATATATGTATATATATATATATATATAGATAGATATATATATATATATATATATGTACATACACACACTTCTATGACTAGAATACATTTTGAAAGTTTATTGCTGGTTTTCTTTGTTGTCTAATTTATGAATTGTTTTACTCTATCAACGTTTTTGTTGCTGTTGGATTTGAGAGTATATGCGAGTCTCAGTAGTACAGGTTCATTACAAGGATGATTTATATATCTGTGAGCTTGGTTTTACTTTTAGATTATATACAATGGCATTGTGAGTCGCCTTAATTACACAAGGAATAACAGTTCGACAGCACAAAGATTCCAAGACTGTGAGTATAAGTAACTCAGATACTACCACTCCGAGTTGGATTTCATACCATTTCTTTCAGCTTGTTTTAAAAATATAAACAATATTTGGGCATATGTTGAGTTGATTACCCAGTCAAAACAGTAGAAAAAAGCCCCCACAACAGTTTTATTTCCATTAATATTCATAACCTAAAGGTTAGCCAAGAAATCTTCATGAAATTAAGACAGAGGGCGTGCTCCTCATTCCTGTATTATTGCATTCAGAACCATTCGTGTTAATTATACATAAGTGATTTCATATCCAGAGATGTTTAAGTGGTTTCTGGCTTTTAGGTATTCTTTTGCAAAGACTGGGATCCCACCACCTATCCCCTTAGTTGTGTAAAATGCAAGAAGGTATTCCCCTGGAGTTTGTGAGTGCACTGTGGATTCAGATGTTTATCTACTTTGGGCAGTCCATACAGGTTAGGAATTAATGGATATTCTACTTTAAAGTATTCAAATAAAGGTTTGTTAATCAAATTGGTAATCAGTAGATCAAATACCAAAAAAGAGACCTTCTCAATAATCCCTTTCAGAGTGGAACCAGATACATTCAAGTATGGGTCAACATCATTTAATAAAATGTTCATCTGCTGTAAGTAGATGTCTTTGTCTACGACCACAACCCCCCCTCCCTTGTCAGCTGGTCTAATAACAACACTAGATATATTCTTTAGTTCATGTAAGTGCATCGTGTTCAGCCTTTGACATGTTATAAAACTTTGCTTTATAACATGTCAAAGGCTGAACACGATGCACGGTGAAAGGGATTATAGAGAAGGTCTCTTTTTAGGTATTTGATCTACTGATTGCCAATTTGATTAATGAACCTTTATTTGAATACTTTAAAGTAGAATATCCATTTATTCCTAACCTGTATGGACTGCCCAAAGTACATAAATATCTGAATATACCACCTATGCATCCTATAGTATATCCAGCAAGGGCTGGGTGACTGAACCTCTGTCTATTTATGTGGAAAATAATCTACATCGCTTTCTAGATCAATGTGTCACTACATTGAAGGACACCAAGGCATATACAAACATATAACTTATAGACAGATTACTGGTTTGTGACCATGGACATAGAATCTTTATTTACTGCCATTCCCAATGAATGGGGAATATCTAGTATCAGGAAGTTTCGGAATGGTAAGAATTGGAATGACAGCAAGGTTTCTCTTATCTGTACGCTGTTAGAACTAATACTGGACAACAATGTTTTTACATTTAATAATGAATTTTACCTGCAGAGGGTTGGCATAGCTATGGGCACACCATGTGCGAACAGCTACGCCAACCTTTGCTTATTTCAATGGGAAATGGATTATGTTTTATCTAACAACGCATTTACTGAGAATCTGAAATGGTATACATGCTTTGTAGATGATGTCTTTTTGTTGTGGGATGGCACTATTGAACATCTGAATGACTTTATTGCATATCTGAATTACTATTCCTAGTTTCCTTAAATTTACACATAAATATTCTTATAGTGACATTGATTTCTTGGATGTTAAGATTAGTAGAGGGGAACCACACACAATACACACAGGCCTTTATAGAAAGCCGGTTAGGAGAAATAACATCCTGCATAATAGTAGCATGCACCCTCGGCATGTAATTAAAAATGTCTTGAAGGGGCAGGTCTTCAGAACAATGAGGCTTTTAAATGATGATGTCGATCTGGAAAGGGCACTCTGAAATCTTAAAGGCGAATTCCTTAGTAGGGGCTACAAAGCTGCAGAGATGGATAGTTGTATCACAGAAGCCTGGAGAGAAAGGAAGAATAGATGCAGGCCATACTGTGGAGAAGAGACTCCACTTGAAATAAACTCAAAACCAAATAGAGTGAAGCCTGGTGATTTTAGGGTCACCCTGCCATACTTCAGTGATATTAACAGTGTATGTGATATTGTGAAAGTTAATTGGAACATTTTAAGAAATGTAGATGAATTTGAAAATGTGATAGGTGAAACACCGTGCTTTTCATTTAAGAACAACACATCCCTTAAAAGGCATCTTTTCTATAATCTAAATAAGAACCAAGAAATTCCTTCAGAAAGAATTGGTACACATAAATGCAGAAATTGTAGTGCATGTAAATATGTATATACTGGTGAATCTTACCAACACTCTATATTGCACTTTAATATTGACTTTAATTTTTACGCTGATTGTAGGACAAAAAATGTGGTTTATTTCAGTTTCTCTACGATATGTTATGCATACTACATTGGTAAAACCAATCATATGCTAAAAGACAGAATGCTTGAGCACTACAGGGATGTATGGAACACAAAAGAAACTAGTGCCTTGGCACGATATGTTTTAAAAGAAGGAATGAATCACAGCTTTAGTTTCTTTGTATTAGAAGTATTAGCTGAAGGTATAAGGGGAGGAGACTTTAAAAACAAAACTGAAGTGACAGAGCAAAATTGGATAATTAAACTTCAGGCAAACAGACCTCCGGGACTGAATGCCAAAGTCTCCCTAAATCCCTTTTTGAAAGAAAGACCTTTGAAGCATTAAAGTGTGAAGAAACACTAAACGGTTATTTTTAAGATAGTGTTTTAAAACATTTTAAGTGCTTGACAAAGTGTCTTTAATTTGTTGATTGATTTCTGATGTCATTAATTGATGTGGTTTAAATGCTTCTGTTTTTAAGAGAATATATGTCTGATGAAGCGGCGAATACCGTGAAAGTGCTAACATAATAAATGTTATTTATTTTTTTCCTGCTGTGAGTAACTCAGGCCATTTCTTATTTATTTTCTACTGTTTTGCTGCTGTTGGTTATGCTGCAAGTGTAAGCTTTTTTCTTTTTTGAGAATCAGGAGACTTGGAAGCAGCAATGCAGCTAATAAGGCAGCCACCACAGGAGGAACTGACGAAGGTTTAGAAGTTTCCACCTAAAGCAGCTCATATCATCTTCTCTGAATATCTGACACTTGATAAGAACCCACCTTAAAGAATCCCATCATCCTAGCAATTGTGATACCAAAAGACAATTCCTCAAAAGGAGACTCAGGGTTAACACACTCCTCATCATCAGAACCATAAGCCAAAGACAAAGGCGCCTGTGAAGAATAGGACAAAAGACCCACACCAGAAAGGAAATCTTCATCCAAGGAATATGGTTCCCTAAACCATTTATAAGGGGTAGGAGTTCAAGGAGGGGTGGGCACTGAAACCCCTTGAGGAGGCTTTAGGGCCATTAAAGCAGAGAACAAGCCCTGAGTAAACTCCTGCCATTCCCTTTGAGGATCCATAAGACAGACTGAAACATGCTTCGTTTTTCGTCTTTTCTTAGAGGGGGATGTGAAGACCCTCACTTGCCAACCAGTAATCAAGAAACCTCAGTCCTCACCACTAGCAACAGTGGGGGATATTCACTGGGAGGATAGCAAGTACATACACAGTATTTCTAGATGCAGCTCTCTGCATCAAGTTCAATTTGCCTTAAGAGCACACATAGACCACAGTCAGTCTGGGGCTGGTTTCTCACTCTTTCTCCAGATCTCCAATAAGACTCCCCACTGGCACAGCTACAGATTTGAGATCTCAGCTGAGTGACCAAGTTAAGATATCCATCACCCTCTCTGTCCAACCAATGTTTCATGTCCCTACCAAAGGGTGTCCAATATTAATTAATTAATAGTAACACAAATGGTAGTTTGACCAAGAGCAAGGCTATTAGGAGTGGCCCACACAGTGTCACACCAGAAATATGCAAGTACTCTCAAAATGTAAATATCTCTACACAGCTCGGCCACAATAAACAGTTTAAATATATTTAATAATAAATAATAAAAGAACAAGACAATACTAAATATATATTCACAGTGACATCAGAGTTCAAAACCACAGGAAATATTTAAAACACTGCAAGACAGTCTCAAATAAATAAAGAAAAACATCTAAACTAAGCTTTACTATATTGCTGACTGAATCTAAGAGAAATATACTATAATCTAGGAACTTGCTACTAGAGCAAGGCAGATGTGGTGAATGGATCTTATAGCTGCTGTCAGGTCCAAGACAAAATACAAAATGCTCTGTCTTACTAAGAGACTTCTCAAATTAATATCTACAATATTACTGTTGGGATAGCCTAAAGAATGTCATCATTTTTTGTCATCTGACTCTTAGCTGTCAGGCGAAAACCCTCACTACTGGAAGCTGGCAGTATTTAGCCTCTACCTGTAAAAACACATAGACCTCAGATCTTTGGCAGATCCTGAAAGTCATAAAACAATTGCATTCCTTCATGCTTTCAGGAGTAGTAATTATCTCACGCTGAAGACAACAGAGAAAGCTTCTCAGCACAGACTGTGTATCTAGCTGCACTGAAAAGTGAAAGATACCATCTTTTATTGTTTAGCCTATAAAGTAATTTAATTTCAGCTATTTTCCTAAAGTTTGCTGGACTGAAGTTAACCTCCTGTACTCCAGTTTCCACTGTTAAAATATATACACAGACAATTACAATAGTGCATGGACATTTCTATTATCTTCCAGGAGGGCACACTGTGGATGCATTTCAAACACAAACGCTTTATAAAATACCTTTTTAACACACGTCTGTAGAGACCAGTTTGATATACACATGACATACACTTCTAATACAGTTGTAACACAAAGATCTTTTATAAATCATGTTGATATTCACAAGTGACATATAACTATTTACAAAATTCCAGCTAGCTTGGCTGGTGGTATCTCCTTTCATTACAGGGGACATCAGCCCTAACAAATACTTGTAAAGATTCGAGGAGAGAACCTGGAACTTCCTCCCTGACCAATATCTGCAAAATCTCTCTAGGACCTGCTGAGATAATCAACCTTAGTTTCCCCTCGACATCTGGACATCAGCTACAAAGACTCAAAGGACATGCAAAAAGACAGATCCATGCCAGCCTCCAGCAGGGTTGTCGCCGAGGAATCCAATGTAAACAGTGAACAACCTACAGAGCTATTAGATGCTTCTATTGGGATGTCTGGCGGAGGATGGACAGCTAATGAATTGGCCAAGAATTCTTGGCCCTCTTCTTACCTAGTGGGAGTATTTAGGTGTTCAAGGATTCCACCATGGTTCCCTGAGCTAAATGTCTAAGCCATTGGTTTTCAAGACAAATGATCAGGAAAGACAAATGGCTTCATAGTGTCTTAGGCACAAATGCCTTACAGATACTACAAGAGATATGGTCATGGGAAGCACCCAAACAAAAAAAAAAAGGCACTGTTGATGATGATCCTTATGGTAAATCTGCCTCCCACACTGACAGTTTTGCCCTCTTGGATGACATGAACTATAGGTATTGATAAAAAAATACAAAACCAAGGGAAGTAAAGTTAAAAATAAAAACAAAACCAACCTCAATGGGGCACTTATCTGCTGTTGCTAAATATTCAGTCCAGCAACAAAATGTTAAAACCAACTGGCAGCAACGGCATGTGAACTGGCAGCTAATGAAGGTCTGGGTAGTTACAGCCTTAAGTCCCTTTTATGCCCTACGTTCTGTGCTGGGAGCATAAATGTGAAATAAGGCGCAAACAAGATAACTTTTAAGCTTATCTACACTGGCCAAACGATAGGCTGCCCGGGCGGACAATCTTTCTTTAAGAAATACTGCAACAGTGATATGCAAGGACATCGCGTTCAAGCTAAGATTCAGGAGTTTAAGGAGATCGTGTTTTACCTATTTTCTGTCTCAGGATTTTGTGTTTCAGTGACCTGTGCTGGGGAATTATACACCACTCCCAAAATTAACACAACCACACACACAATGTAGCATACAAGAAGAGCGTGCAACAACCAGATTTGAGCAATCACAAAACATTTTAAGTCATATTTGGCACTTAACTCCCTTCTTATAGGTCTGTATGACAATATTTGGCATTCTACTGCTAAGCATTTTGACATATTTGGACTACTAAACCAATCTCCTTATTGAAAGTATTCTCATTTAGGAAAATGCAGTGTCCTCTCTAAACACATGCAGAATGTAATGAGTAATTGAACTTATATTTAAATAAAGTTATTGCTTGCTGTTTAAAGCAATTCAGAAACTCTTTAAGGGCAAAAGTAAGCTGCTGTGTGTGTTCTGAGCCATAGGAGGCCTGTCATCAGAAAAGGGGCAACTCTCTGCTTCAAGATGCAGGCAGACAATTTACTTAATTTCTTAGAAGGTCCTCCAATTGGAACTACAAATGTTACACCTTCTTTAAATTAAATAATAGTGTACATCTCTCTGTATAAAAACATTCCGTGCATTATGCTGTGTGTGTCCCCCAGTAAGAAAAAGCCTTAGTTTAAAAAAAAAGAAATCTGCAAAGTCTGCAGATTGCACTACCACAGGCACATAAATATCTGAAAGTTAAATTGCACAGTATCTATATAAAAGCAACATCAGACATAGCTTGTCAAAGATGTCAGTAAGTGCATCCATTATTTTGTCAATTAATACTTACTTGGAATTCCTGATACAAGTTTTAGTGGTCGCAAGACTCTGACTGCCCGCAGGGTTCGGAGGTCAAAATCTGTACCAACAGTGGCTAAAATCCTGCACAGGAAAAATAAAACACACTGTTTTAGTATTTCAATGCCACCAAATAAATATATACCTGCAATGTCACAGCAACTTTATTATATAACAAGAGAAATCGCTTAAACGGAGTCTGACACCTAAACAAAAAGATTATTATTCACGATAAGCAGCAGAGCCATGTTTCCATTTATATGTTGCAGGTACAATAACACACTTCAAAGGAACACAAGAAAATTATTTTTGTCTGTGCATGACATACCCTAACTCATACCATGTATTTATATTATTATTATGCATATGTCCTTGGTGAGACTCGTATACAGTGGTGTGCAGTCGTACAATCAATCAGACTATATATACAGGACAAAGGCACTAAAGTAAGGGAAAAAAGTAGAGCCGTAGGCAATTCTTATGAAAATATACACTTGCACTAGTGCATATATTCTAGATGAAGGTTGAGAAGGGGGAACTGAAAAAAAATAATTAACTTAAAAGATATAAATGAAGAAAAGAGGAGAATGGGCCTAAAAAATGGAAATAATAACAAGAAACAACAAGGGGTGGGTACAAGAAACACACTCCAGCTGTGATCTCAAAAGTGCAATTTAGAGTCACAGCAGAATGCTAGCATCAAGGAAATATGTCTATGAAACCAAAACATAAATGTGAATTCTGTACTTTTAAACAAAAGGGGAAGGTTACTGGTCTTGATCGACTGCCATCTTTTCTGAATGAGAAAGCTGATCTCTAAATTCATGTAAGGCCCTCTGCCATGTGATGGAAAACAGTGTATTCTGAGCAATGTCATTCTTGACTACTATATTGTACTGTTTTATAAACAAAATAATTCCTAGATTTTTAATTAAGACTGGACTGCTGCTTCAAAGATCCTGTTTAGAATACTTGAAAAATAATTGTAATACCATCTGCGGTTATAAAAAATATGCTCCAAGTTGAGTTCCCTTAAATCTATGGAGTAACCTTATATCAAAGAAAAATGTCCTTATAAAACTACTGTTCTTATTCAAGAACCTCCACGTGATATGCTTGTTATAGCAAGGTTCATATGAAACAACTTCACAAGTTTATCAGCAGTTGTGTGCCAACACAAATGACTGCAAAACTAAAAGAAACCAGTTTCTAATGTATGAAATTGCTCAGAGGGGGTGTAAGCTATAAGGCATCTCATTCAGTGATTATAATGCAAATTGCACAAAGTTGTGCCCACCCATACTCTATTTCTAAGCAGGAGGCATGTAGCTCTGAAGCAGATATCAGAAACAGCTCTCCCAATTCACAGAGGGGAAAGGTAACCATAGGACTAATCATGCAAGTAAGAAGTCACGATTAGTACGTCTACATAAGGGGTATATACCATCCGTGCTGCTAAAATGAGTATGGCATATAGCAATAAGATGCAGAGATTATGGTTACCCATAATCCTACTTACTGTTCAACACTGCACGAGTCCATCCCATTGTTTCCTGTTGCAACTGACTAACCAACAAACTTTATGCTGTGATGCATTTAGCACATGATAGATTCCGTATTTCTGAAAACAACAATGTGAAGTTGTTAAATCACGCTGTTTATTCTTACTGATGGGTTCAGAGCTTATCCTCGGCTCTGACACGGCCGATAGCAAAGCTCAAGGTTTGCCAGTAGCTCAAGACCAAGCCCCATATCCCACAATGCACTGCTGGAATTACCTCAGATCTAGTCTGCCACGGCAAGAGAGATCTAGCTCAGACCATTTGTGATAAAAAAACAGCAAGTTTTGAGAAAAAAAACTTTCTTTTTGTTTCAAGAGTTTTTCATAAGATAGTTGTGTGTTAGTGTTTGAAAATTTGATATTAGAATCTATAGTTTTGGATAGTTAGTGCCCTGTTGGCTTAGTTGTTTTGTGTGGACCTTTAGCCCTATTTAGACTTATTAATCTTTTTCTAATAGTCAGGGTTTTTCTCTGTGGGCCTCTTTAGCCCTGCATTTGTAAACTATAGTTAATTGTTATAGATAGTGCCTGGATTGGGCTTAGTTGCTTTGTGGGTCTTTACAAGTAAAGTAAGGACTTTACTGTCTTAGTTTTTGCGGTATACTGGTTTGTTTTACCTTAACTATGTTGGATGACAAGGAAAAATCCCATCCTAAATCGGGATTCAAGAAATGCCCAGATTGTGGGCAGAAAAGGTCTGTTACTGACAGACACATTCAATGTGTCTACTGTCTGGGGGCTATACACCTCCAAGACACTTGCAGCATTTGCCATTCCTTTTCTTCAAGGGTTCTCTTGGAGAGAAGGAGGAGGCTAATAGACAGGGGATTACTACAGCATTCCTTTTCTGAGGTGTTGAGTAGCCATGAGGGTACTAGCACGTCCTCCAAATTCTCAAAATCCACAAAATCTTCAGATCCCAAAGTGGCAAAAAAGGCAAAAACTTCAGAGGGAGGGTCATCGGTTCCACAGACCTCAGAACCAAGTGTACCTTTGATTTGGAGCCGGTCTCTGAAGTTCCCTCTTCTCCTCCTCTGCTCCAGTCAGCACCTTCGGTGCATTCATCTAAGCCCTCAGTCAGCCTTTCAGATTTGGACATGGATCGGCTAGTGCAGAAGCTTTTATAGGCACCAGGACTTGCCAAATTGTTGTCGGCCCCAACCAGCTTGTCGGTGCCGAAGACCATGGAACCGGATTTGTCTACTCCTCCTCCGAGCCGTACTGGACTCTCGGAGCCAAAGCAAACTGAAACAATGATTGTCAAATCCTTGGAGCCAATATCCACACCTGTGTTATCGGCTCCATCTACTCGGATGTCCTCGGCACCGACCGAGGACTCTAGGAGATGATGCTCTCCCATCAGGTCCTGGGAGGATAGTCGAACCGATTTTTCGATGCCGACTCTTCCTCTCGGGGCTTCGGCTCGGATGAGCTTGGCTCCTACCTCAGGCTCGGAGCAAATGGTTTCAGTACAGGAGGATCGGACGGTACTCTCGGGTCCATCCACTCCTTCTCATCGAAGCCATGGTGCCTTCGATGCTATGAGGAGAATTTTGTCTCCAAAGACAACATCAGCATCAGTTCGGCCTTCCCTCTCCCCTCAAGTTCCTGTCTGCTTTTTCATCTACCGGTCCCCCTAAGTGTAGAGACCCTGAGCCTCAAGTACCCCCACATGGTGTTCCCTGCTCTTTTGAGACCTCCCCATATCCCCCCACTGAGGAGATGCCCAGGAAGAGACTGTGCAAGAGGAGGCACTTAGACTCCCCACAGGAGTCTTTGACATCTGACACGGACTTGGATGAATCAGAAGGGTCCCCTCGATCCCCCTCTGAGGATATCTCCTTTGCAGAGATAATAGAGATCCTTAGTCAGAGGGGCAATTGGCAGTCCAAGACCCCTACTGAGGATGAGTCCATGCTCTTGAAGGCTTTTGGGTCTCAACCTTCCACTTCTTGGGTGTCTCTGCCTTACGACGAGCTTATGGAACTGATCTCTCGTAAGGCATGGGAGTCACTGGAGGCCATGGAACCTGTTCCTCGCAAGCCCAATAAATTCATGTCTGCCCCAGTGGACAAGCCATTTTTGACAAAAGGAATGCCTGTTGATGCCATGGTGGTAGCTGCAGCCACCAAAAAGGAAGTGTCTGAGAAATCCACATCTATCCATCCGCCTAACAGAGATTCTAGGGTCATGGATAGACATGGGAAATGCATATTTAGTTCAGCGACTTTTTCTTTGCGATCACTGAACTACTTCACCCATTTTAAGAGACTACAGAGATATCTCCTGAAAGAGCTAGGAGATACTCTCCAGGGTACGATAGCTGCAGGGGTGGCCGACAAATTCAACATCCAGCTCGCTACCCTAAACTCAGTGTGGTAAACTCATCCATTCGTCTCATATCCTATGCAGCTGATGGTTTGAGTTGAGCTGCTAGTTCGGGCATTGCTCTTCGAAGACCAGCCTGGATGCATCTCTGTTCCTTTGTGGAACCCTTTAAGTCTTCCTTTATCAACACCCCATTCGATGGCTCATCACTGTTTGGGCCTAAAGTAAAGGAAACTTTAACCAGGTGTGAGCAGGAAGGCAAGACCTTATCTGCCATTGGAGTCCATTTTTCTACCCCTACATGGCCCTACCCCAAGGGCCCTAGGGGAGGGAAAATGTGGTTCTGAAAAGCACAGGGAACCTTTCAGGACACACATGGAGAAACCCCCTCTAGAGGCAGAGGAGGGGGGTTATAACAGAAGATGCCGCACCCGCAGCAGAGGGGGTCCGCAGCAACAGGGTGACAGGGGTCAGTTCTCTGGTCAACCTTACCAGCGGCCCCCTGAAAGAGGGCCTGATTGTTTGGCTCTGGAGGCAGTCGGGGGTCACTTGTCTTTGTACCCAAAAGCCTGGCTAAACATAACATCAGATACATGGGTACAAAGCATCTTTTCCAGAGGATATTTCATACCGTTCTCTTCCCCTTCCATTCCTGTAAACAGAATCCCAGATGTTCCACCCAATCTCAGGGAACAAGCAATCGTAGAGGTCGACAGATTGCTAGAAAAAAAGAGTCATCCAACCAGTCCCAGCAGATGAAGTTGGATTCGGAACTTACTCATGATTCTTTTTGGTACCAAAGAAAACAGGGGACTGGAGACCTATCTTGGACCTTAGCAGATTCAACCAGTTCATAAAGAAAGAGAAGTTCCGAATGGTCATGCTTCAGTTCATTCTTCCCTTCCTAAGGAAAGGCGATTGGATGTGCTCCATAGATCTCAAGGACGCGTACTATCACATAAAGATGAACAGACACTCCAGAGATAATCTGCGTTTCCAGCTGGGAGCCAATCATTACCAGTTTCGAGCCCTGACCTTTGATCTCACTACAGCCCCTTGAGTGTTCACAAAATGCATGGCAGTGGTCCCAGCTCACCTGAGATGTCTAGGATTCCAGGTGTTTCCATACCTAGACGACTGGCTCCTCACCACTACCACCAGGCATCAATTGACTCAGGCAACACAATACACTCTGACACTGCCATCAGTTAGGCATTACAATCAACTTCGAAAAGTCTGCCTTATTGCCATTGCAGCGTACCGTTTTTATAGGAACAGAGTTAGATACCTCAACTACCACTCAATGTCTTCCTATCGAAAGACTCTCACTTCTCCGCCAACACGTCAGCTCACTGGTGTCAAAGAACAAAGCTACAGCAGCAGAGGTCTTGAAGGTGCTAGGTTTGATGGCGGCAGCAATCCTGGCTATACCACTCGCAAGGATGCATATGCAAATTCTTCAATGGCTCTTCTTTGCTCAGTGGTCGTACCAGAAACTACTGATGCACCGCATGATTCTCATCATGGATTCTTGCAAGAGAGACCTTCAGTGGTGGTTGGCATCTCTTCATGTCATAATCGGAAGATCCTTTGTTCTCCCCCCCAGTAGCCACTGTGACCACGGATGCTTCCCTGATAGGGTGGGGGGGCATTTTCAGGGAAAGACTGCCCAAGGCACATGGACAGATCAAGAATCACATCTGCACATCAATTTTCTAGAGTGGAGAGCAGTACTTCTGGCGTTGCAGTACTTTCAGGACTCTCTCCCTCTAGGAACTATTGCAATTCAGATGGACAACATGTCAGTAGTCTGGTACTTGAACAAGCAAGGCAGAACCAAGTCTTAGACCCTTTGTTGAGAAGCCCTCAGGGTCTGGCAATGGGCTGTGTCGTCCCAGCATTTTCTGTTAGCAACGCACATCCCGGGGAAATCCAACATGATAGACGACAAGCTAAGCAGGGCAATATTGCTCCCTCACGAGTGGTCTCTCAAACAGGTTACGGAGTTGATTTTCCACAAATGGGGCCAGCCTTGCTGCGACCTCTTTGCCAGCCACATCAATTCAAAATGCAGAAGCTACTTTGCACTAATACCACCTACTGGTCATCCCCCGAGAGATGCACTTTTACACAACTGGCCCCCGGGTCTCCTTTATGCATTTCCACCCTTCCCATTGATACCCAGATTTTTACAGAAAGCAAAATCACTGGGAAGGACTGTTATTCTCATAGCCCGCTACTGGCCTTGACAGATTTTGGTTCCCGTTTCTCCACCATCATCTGTTGGAAGATCCATGGATCCTGGACCCAGTTCCGGACCTTCTGACGCACCCTTCAGGGGACCTCCATCCTTCACTGCAGTCCCTGAAACGGACTGCTCGGCTAATCCACTTCCCCTAATTGCCAAGCTTCATTCAATTTCAGAAGATACAAGACAAATTTTCTTGTCTTCTCACAAGCCATCTACCAGGAAATTATATGGCAGTAAATGGAAAAGGTTCTTAATTTGGGCCAACACACAGAAAATTGACCCTTTCCGAGCTCCGCTATCATCTATTTTAGAATTCTTGACAAAGATTTTTAAGGAAGGGGCAGCAGCTGCTACAGTTAGAGTCCAGTTAGCTGCCGGCTCAAATGTTATGGGCCATAAATTATCCAAGACTTTTCTTAAAGGTGTTCTTCACATGAGAACTCTTATCAAAATTCCCCATTCCCCCTGGAATTTAAACTTTATGCTGTCTCAAATTATTCTTCCCCCTTTTGAACAATCATGTTCTTGTGATCTCAAATATTTATCCTGGAAAACTATTTTTCTAGTGGACATTACTTCTGCCCGCAGAGTGTCAGAACTTCAAGCATTATCTATCAGACCACCATATATGATTTTCCATGCTGATAGAATATCTCTCAGAACAAACCCCTGATTTTTACCAAAAGTCTGTTCTGAATCAAATATCAATCAGGTCATTGAGCTGCCAGTCTTTTTTCCCAACTACTCTAACAAATTAGAATACATGCTGCACAAACTTGATGTACACAGACAACTCAGATTTTATTTTGACAGAACTAAGGATATTAGAAAATCAGATCAACTTTTTGTATCCTTTTTAGAGGCCAGAAAAGGTAGTCCAGTGGCTAAAACAACCTTATCTAAATGGTTCAGATTGTATATCCTTTGTTTATGCGAATGCGAGCATGCCATTATCACACAAACCTAAGGCTTATTCTACCAGAGCCGTCTCTACATCTTCTGCTTTTCAAGCTAAATTGCCCCTTGACAATATTTGTGCTGCAGCCACTTGGTTAAGCCTCATACCTATATCACGCATTACAAAGTAGATAAGGCTTCCAGGGACTGGTCTTCCTTTGGTTCCACGGTACTGAAGAACATACTTCCATGAGCCACCCAAGATGGAGGGTGCTAGGGATGCTACCCATCAGTGAGAATAAACAGGGAGATTTAACAACTTCACATAAAGAAGTTATGTACTTACCATAACGTTCCATGTGAGTTGTTTATCTCGCTTTTTATTCTCACATCCCTTCCTCCTTCCACCTCCTGGCTGACTGTTGACGTAGAGGCTAGTACCATCCTGGTTATTCAATATTTCTTCTTCCCCTTTAGGAATTGTTCTTGGTAGAAATAAATAAAAGGATATATATATATATATATATATATATATATATATATACTGTTACTCGCAGCAAACACGATCTGAGGTAATTCC
The DNA here is from genome assembly GCF_019279795.1 of Protopterus annectens. Lineage (NCBI taxonomy): Eukaryota > Metazoa > Chordata > Ceratodontiformes > Protopteridae > Protopterus > Protopterus annectens. Next base: position 677,025,911 of record NC_056750.1, on the reverse strand, counting down.
ATCAGTGCATTGTGGGATAAGGGGCTTGGTCTTGAGCTACTGGCAAACCTTGAGCTTTGCTATCAGCCGTGTTGGAGCCGAGGATCTGCTCCCAACCCATCAGTGAGAATAAAGGCGAGATAAATAACTCATATGGAACGTTATGGTAAGTACATAACTTCTTTTTCTTGTATTAGAACACACAAGAATAATTCCTGACAAGGTGGCTCTTATCAATTTTATAGGCATCTGTTGATCTGTGAGGATCGTATGAAGCCTAGCCTTGCCTTCCCATGGCTGTTTTTAGCCCTTATATTTTGCATACAAACATCCCAGCGATATGCTGAACAAGGACATGGGACATTTACATTTCGTCTATTCGTAACAGGGTTGTTAAATCAGGGGTGAATTTGCAGTTTTCTATTCATTCATACAAACTAAATTTAAAGAGTAAGTAAAGTACCTTAGTTTATGCAACATGCAAGACCGTTTAATCGAAGTGGTATTGTCCGTGATACAAATGTATCCTTCCAACATGTTCTATTTATGTTACTAAAGTGGATGCGAATGACACCGTAAGGATAATGAATATGTAACAGGTCTATCAGAACAGGGTCTGTTGAAGTTATATAGAGAAGGCAGAGGTCACCTTGGCCTGTTTGACATGGAGGAGGAGGACAAGGTTTTGAGATGATCTGAATAGTTTTTACAATTTAGCTCCTTAATGTGTTTAGTGAGCCACTATTGTCATTGTTGCAGTCATCTTTGGACAGGTACATAACCAAAATGGCATTATGCTCAATGATCAGCTTAGCAAGTGATAAATACACAGTAGAACAGTTACATTCCTTAATCTGGAATCAGTACCTTTAGAAATAATTTGTATCATGAAAAAGGATTTTCTTCCAAAAGTGGATATGTGGTGATCAAAGGACAGTTAATTAATGACATAGATGTCCAAATCCCTAACTACCTTACCACAGATGTAAGGGCATTAATTCTCTAATGACCATCGTGGTGGGGATTATTCCACTTACAGAATGATATACTTTGTTCTGTTTTCGATGTAAAATAGCCCCTCTGGCTAACTTGATGTAGCATATACAATTGTTTTTTAGAGGCTGTGTTTTTCATCCAAAATATAAGTTGTTAGCGTTTAATGACTACATACAACAGAAGCAGAGACAGATAGACACACATATATACATAGAAACACATGCTCAGTAGTTACTGCCACTTTGAGTGAGTGCACCTCAGAAATCTCACTCAGATCAAATAACTGAAAAAAATTATATAGAATGGTAGGGCAAGGCAATGCAGTCCCTCCATGCCTCTTAACTGTCCCTGACTTTGTTGCATAATTCTGCTGTACCTCATGTAGAATATTTATTTGCTGGTAACTCATGTAGGATTAAAATTGATCAATAAAGCCAGATATTACAGTTATCTATTTCTTACTGTTTAGGCAAGGCATGGTAGTGGACTGCCTGCTGCAGTCGCAACAAATTGATATGTTCTGTCTCTCACTCGCATATACATTCCTCCTCTCTCTCACATGTGTATGCTACTTTTTACTATTTTTTTATTTTATTTTTAATTTTATTCTTGCTAAGCAGCAAAGACACTTTTAGTAAGTGTAAAAATTGATGGTTGTTGGCTTTTTTGTAACTTCACAGCACCTTAATATGCTACCATGAAGCATTGGACTTGTTTCTTAGTGGGCATTACCTATATATTAACACATTGTTGCAAAATATTGGTTCCCTAAGAAGGGTGATGATGTATGCGTCACGCATTCCCTAAAGGTGGTTATTGTACAGCTGCATAAAAGAAGAGAAGAAAAAGGACCGTGTACTACAAATCCTCATCATGTTATTGTCTTCAGATCTACTTTTTCAACACACACAGACTAGTTGTGGCCAATGACCCAATCATAATCATTTATGTAGTACATGGAGCATCATTACTACACTCAAAAACTGAATACATTCTATCTTTATACTAGCGAGGGTCTTACATATCAACCTCCACAATCTTACACATGAACATCCCCATACTAATTCTGTCTTACTGAGCTTCGTATGAAAGAATGTCACACCTAACAAGGAAAAAAAAAAGCTGTACTTCATCAACAGAAATAAATATAAAATCGAAATACTCTAATTGTAACAGTTTTATCCAAGTTATAAATTTCACAGGGCACATATCAAAATAGTGTGGCATAATTTATTTTATTTGCATTTGTTTACTGGCATAGGACACTGAATAATATGAACCTGTTTCACTCTCACCCTAGCAGTACAAAAGCATGTTAGTTAAGTATGCCTGCTGGTTTCCTGAGCAGTAATAGACTAAATCAAAAAGAGATACTTATGAAAGTTAGACAAGTAAAACTACGGCTGAACAGCAGTCCGAACAAATGTTAAGTGGGTGCACATACTACATTCAGTATAAGATACAGCTATTTACCCATTAACATGAAAGTGTGGCTGGGATTCATTGTTAATATGCTGTATGCAAGGGAGGCCACGTTGCCTTTGTGCACTAAAAGTATACATGGACTGTTGTTCAGTAGTACAACCATCACTAATGAGCAGTATAACCTTTAGACAGGCATGTAAATGCACTAGCCATTCGTGGGATCTTTGCTAATAAGGCCCATTACAAAGCTCAGTGCATTGTTCTACTAAGAGCCTTGAGTAATAGATATGTTCGTACTATGCAAGTCTACCAACTGAGAACCACAGCAATTATGTATTTGTATTCTAGTACTTAATATGTATGTGTATGTATTTGTATTCTAGTACTTAATATGCATGTGTATGTATTTGTATTCTAGTACTTAATATGCATGTGTATGTATTTGTATTCTAGTACTTAATATGCATGTGTATGTATTTGTATTCTAGTACTTAATATGCATGTGTATGTATTTGTATTCTAGTACTTAATATGCATGTGTATGTATTTGTATTCTAGTACTTAATATGTATGTGTATGTATTTGTATTCTAGTACTTAATATGTATGTGTATGTATTTGTATTCTAGTACTTAATATGTATGTATTTGTATTCTAGTACTTAATATGTATTTGTATTCTAGTACTTAATATATATGTGTATGTATTTGTATTCTAGTACTTAATATGTATGTGTATGCATTTGTATTCTAGTACTTAATATGTATGTGTATGTATTTGTATTCTAGTACTTAATATGTATGTGTATGTATTTGTATTCTAGTACTTAACATGTATGTGTATGAATTTGTATTCTAGTACTTAACATGTATGTGTACTCTAGTAGTTTTCATCATGAACATGGAAATTTCAATGGCATTAATCCAAACAAGGGAAGTAGAGCAGTAGAAAAGTAGTGAAGGTGGTGGTAATGGTGTGTGTGTATATAAACATATATATATATGTATATATATATATATATGTATATATATATATATATATATATATATATATATATATATATATATATAGACAGACACATATCTATTTCTCTCTCTCTGTGTATGTATGTATGCGTGTGTATATATATATATAAATACATACATATATATATATATATATATATATATATATATATATATATATATATATATATGGATCACCTTCATTTCGTCGACAGTTCATTTCACTGACACTCAACTCAGCAGGCCCAATTCACCGACACTCATTTAGTAGAAAATGATATATGGCCTATTCCCCACTGTAGAGTGACCCTGGAGTTAGAATATATAGTAAGGGGGGGTGGGGGTCACAGCCCCCCACAATGGAGGGTGTGGGGGACAAAGCCCCCCCACATACTGGGATTCTATAATGGTTTGTTGGTAATAGTTATTCATTGCACTTGTAAGAATGCATCTGTGTACTGTAAAGTGTTTATGATATGTGGGGGGCTGTGTATAGTATACCCTACGTATGAAAATATTCATATTCTTACTTGGTCTGCTATTCTAATTTATTAGACAGAATATCATAACTAAAATTTATTGGTTTAGCCTGTCTGAATTATGGTGTGATATAAATTATATGTAAGCAATGGGATGCAGTGGCCCGCAAGACAGACCAGAAGGCTGGGCCATGTTCTTCTGCACTAAAGAAGGTTGAAATGTGGCATTTAAAAATATACAGCTGGACTCTGCACAACATATTTAACAAGAATATAATTTTATTATATGGCCAAGTGTCACTACACAGATAGGTCAAGGAAGTGATAAGCCTGTAAAGAATACCAGAAGAGGTACTATAAAAGATTTGTTGAGCAACTGTCCACCAAGAGGAACTGTTACTCCCCAATGAAACAACAGGAAGCCTCCAGGCAGTAATTATAGAAGAAGATATAGACATAGTTGCTTGGCAAAAGGAAGGTAGTTGGCTTGATGTTCTTCTGCATTCTGCAAGTTCAAAAAAATTCATTTTTCCTTTTAAATTTTCCCTTCAGTACAAGGATATGACAGGAGACCTCAGCAACTCTTGCAAAAGTGCATATCTACATGAAGCTATGCAGTCTGTCATGTCACATTTCAGGTGTGCCATTTCCTTTCCATATCTAACAAGAAATCCATAAATGTTGACTCAAGCTTTCAGCAGGACAATATGCAGTGGGGTGTGTGTATGGTAACATGGTCAAGTGACTGCAGTGACATCCATACAGGCCATCAGCAGGGGTACTACTTAATAGTAGACCAAAGGAGGAAACCTCCCTGCCATCTAGACGGAGCTGTACCAGATGTCCTGATCTCTGTTCTCCTTGCTGTGGAAAAAGTGGAGGGTTCACCAGGATATGGCACCTGATGGTCATCAGTTTGATGGACAGGACAGAGTAAGGGGTAGGATTAGTATGAGCACGCAGGAGAGAAAACAAATAACTTTTGTTAGCCTTGTCCACATACAGGATTTCTTCTTCAGAATTTGAGTTACTACCTGAAAATTGTATATAGACCAACTTGGTAAAATTGATTACATAAGTCTATTTATCCATAATATACAAAAATTATAAAAAGCAGCAATACTGCAGACATTTTAATTCTAATATGGAGTCTGTTGTGAATAGCATTTTCCCAACAAAAGATAACCATGCAAGAGAATTCAGTCCCAAGGCAGACTGTCTGCCCCAAGCTCTACACACACTTAATACATTGCAAATTCGGACAAGTCATTCTACTGCCAGCAGTGAGAGTTGCATAGCTAGAGGTTCTTGTGATACACAAGATTGAACAAAACAGATGGGGCATGCCATGAGCATAGCTCTCCGGATGCTGCCTTGTAATCAGATACAAGTCTTGGAAAATGAAATCAGGGAGATGTGGCCAGCATGAGACAAGTGGTTAAAACACGGAAACAGAACTACATCTCAGTCAAAACATATGGCTTAATATAAGTATAAAATTCTAAAAGAAAATTATACAGCACAGTCAAATGGAATTATTTTTAGACATTTCAAATCCATGCTCTCCCCTGTGAGAGAGAATCATGCATGATGGCAAAAAAAGTAAAAGCTGAAAATAAAATAAACCAAGCTTAACATTTTCTTCTGAAAGCTAATTTCAGTATGTACTTTTGGATTTTTAATTACTTTACTATTTGCTATTATAGTTAGCTGTTGTAAAACTGGTCTTCCTCGGGTACAACTGGAAAAGGCAGCACTTTTTTGTTTTATCAAGTACACAGGCTGAAATAAGACACAAATAGATAAAAGTGCTACTATTTCATAAATTTCATTACATTTTATTAAATAAAAATGATATGGTACTACTATCAATTACATGCCTGGCTTGAAAATAAGAAATATCTTTAGTAACATTGTATGTTTACTTCATCCAAGCTAGGTAGTAAGTAGTAGCCTGGCTTACCAATGTATAATGCACTCACTAGTAAAAAACAAAACATTCCATAGAATGTAGAAGCAAACTTTTAACAAAAAAAACATTCACTGGAAGGCAGCAGAAACACCACTAGTAAAATAATTCTTATTTATTCATCATAGACATTTAGTGCTTTCATCCATAGACTTCATCAGAATAAAAAGTGCAGTAAAAAACACATTTAAACACACTAGTAAAAATTAGCACTTAAATACTTATCCAACTATCAGTTCTAATTCAGTCTATAGAACACATTTAATTACTGACAATTTTGTATGTAAACCAGGCAGTATTAACACATATACTACACTAAAAACACTTTATACAGTTGCTTTTATTAATACTAGGATATCTGTCTGCTTGCATCTTAACTTGCCAGAAAGTTTTTCTTTTAAGAACTGTGTTCTTGTATTTACCTCCCTTCCAGTCTTTTGGAGATAAGTCTAAGACAGAAAAATACAACTTTTTAAAAGACTTGCATACAGTGGGATGCTTAAATAGTGCATTATTTCTGTCTCTTTTCTTTATGGCATACAAGTGTTCCTTTATTCTAGCACTTAACTTCCTTGTTGTCATTCCTGTATAAAAGGAGTAACAACAGGAGCATATAACAATATACACTATGCCTGTGCTGTTAAAATCAGAGTCCATCTACTTTAATACTTCTGTCCATATGGGGCAGCAAAAATGGAAGGACTTTCCCAAATGTAACTGCAGCTAGTACAAAACCCACATTTAAACATTCCTAGATTTTTGTCATTATGAATAAAATTAATACATGTATGATTTGTCTCTAGAAACTGCTTAATGGACCTAGCTTTTTAACATAAAAGCTTAATTGTTCACATATTTTCTGACTTAGTTCAAAATTCCCTTTAAGAATATTCTAGTTTTGTAATATTTTCCTGATGATTATGTCATCATCTGTTATATGTAAACAAAAACTGTTTGCGTAGTTTATGCTATCATTATCTAAATCATTCTTACTAGTCAGTCATGCGAGTAATATAGGAGGAAGAGTAATATAGGAGGAAAGACAGTTTCTCTTTTAAATGTAATCTCTTCTGCTGTTCTTTACAGTTCACTCCTGTCATAGCCTGTATCAGCAAATAATCTAACAAGGTCTTCAAGACCTTCCAAAAAATCTACCGGACTAGTTGTAAGTCAAGTCATTGTGCTCATTTGCCATCTTGGTATGTTCTTTTTTATAAAGGGCGGATGTACACTAGTCTTGTGCAAATGATTATTAGAAAAACATACTTTCCTAAAAATCTTACTGCTAAAGGTTCTATATGTGTTATTGCAACAAATGGATGCATCAAAAAATGTACTTTGGTGCCTAAATTACCTAAGGGAATGCTAGAAAATCAATACTTAAATGAACATCTGTTATAAATTCCAGCACATCATCTTCCACAGTATCAGTTATAAAAAAATAAAATCATCCACAGATCTCACTAGTAACTCAAATACAAGATTTTACTGTGCTTTATAATTATTTTTAGTATGGTCATTGTGACACTGCCAGCTCAGCTATCTGAAATTTTGTAATAATATGTCATTTCTGAATATTAATGTGATTCATATGCTTGTCTTACAAATTTAAGAGAACTATATGTTATGTGTATACTACTGGAAGAGAACCAAAATGTATATAAACTATATACCTATGCAAATATATGTTTTAATAGTAGAAGCTGGAACATACAGAGTTAACTTGAAAAACTTCAAGAAAATAAGTGGAAAAGTAAAGAGTTTTACGATGTGCTTTAAAGTTAATTAATACAGTAAGAAGATGGGATGTCTAGAGCTAGAAGTTCTTTCTATCATCTTGAAACAGAAATAATCACTAGGTTTCAAATGTAAAGTGTTTTTATTGCTCTGTTACTTCTTAGCAGCTGCACATCTGAGAGTTAAGTATTTTTGACACAGAGATGTTGGTTTCTGTTAGCCTGGGAACTGAAGGCAGGTAACAGAGTGATGTCATCTAGCTGACCCAGCAGTAATGTTTTGATATTAATTTGGGAACTCTCTCAGAGCCTGTGCATTTTGTATTCGTCTTTGGACCTCTCTTCACCACTTGCCTTGCTAATAGTAAGTAATCAGGGTACAGTAATCTCTCAGATATAGATAGGAATATAGTAAAGATTAGTTTAGATGTTTTCTGTATTTATTTGAGACTATCCTGCAATGTTGTTTTAAAATATTTCTTCTGATTCTGAACTCTGTAGTCACTGTGTTGAGTTATTGAATATTGTCTTATTCTATTATTTATTAGTAAATATATTTAAACCTTTTAATTGTGGCTGGTTTGTTTAGAGATATTTAAGCTCTTAGCATACTTGCATATGTATTTGGTGACACTGCATGGGCCACAGAAATAGCCTTGGTCACACTTACCATTTGGATAATGGTAACATCACACAGTAGGACTGGTCACCCTTTGGGAAGGGCCTTACAGTAGCGGATAAAGAGCTGGTTGGTGGCAGTGATAACCACCTTTTAGTCTGGGCAGAAGGGGGTACAGCTAGTAAACCTGTGCCAGCCTTTCCCAGGAGTGCATGTGTGTGTTTGTATATAAATCAAATATAATAGTGTGTGTCTCATCTACTTGGGTATGGACACAAAGCACTGGTTGAACAGAGAGGGTGCTAGAGGTTTTGGCATGACCACTCAGCTGAGATTTTAACCCTATAGCTGTGCCAGTGAGGAGTCTTATTGGGGATCTGGATAAAGAGGGAGAAACCGGCCCCAGACTGACTGTGATCGCTGTGTGCTCTTAAGGGAAAGTGTATTTTACTGTGTGTATTCTCCTCCCAATGTGTACGTCCCTCACTGGTGCTAGTGGTGAGAATGGAGGCTCCTTGATTACTGGGCCAGTGCCGGGGCATCACAGTAATGATAATAAGATCAGTCAATGAACAGAATGAACAAACTGGACTGAACTGTAATTGTCCGATTTACTCAGACTCCTGGCATGGCCGGCCTTAAGCATAGGCAAACTAGGCAGCTGCCTAGGGCACCATACTGTCTGGCCTTGTAAAGGGCTTAGTTTTTATTTAGTCATTTATTTTAGTTAATTTATTTTTTCCAGTCCGTAATAATTTTGTGTTCTTCTCAGTGCTCTGCCTCAGAGTCCATCCTAACTGTACTGTGGCATTTGCACCCTCCTCCCACTACCATAGTCCTTGCATTCTAATCTCTGATAGAAAAAGAATTTGCAATCTATAAACAGATTATGTCTAGCCAAAGACCCCAGCCCCCTTAACACATTACATGGACAAGGAACACAAGGCAAAAATGGGTGAAATGAAAAATGAGGAAAAACCTGTTGCACACCACACATAGCTGTTTAGAAACCCTTAGTTAAGTGTCAGGATGTTCATTCTTACAATATTACTTTGTATAAACTACTTTTTGTCAAATATTTGTTGCTTTAGAGAAGAAAGTTGTTCTAAACACTCAGAAAGACAGAGATAATGTTTTGTCGTTACATATCACAACCTGGGCAGGCACCACCCACGACCAAGTAGGAGGTTCACAAGCAGTGTGGCTGCACAGGAGCTTTCAGCTAGGAGTTGTAGAGGAGGTAGGACAGCACTGCTAATGACCAGCAATGAGAAGTGTGTCAGATCTGGAGCTTATACCTGGGAGTTGTAGAGGAAGTAGCACAGAAGTTTAATAACTGGAATGATGAAACTGCATCAAACCAATGAACTGGGAATGTGGATATATACCACAGAACAGAAGACGGTGGAAACAGATAATAATCTAACTGGAATCTCTTGTTAAATATACTTGTGATGAGTATTGTCAAGCAGCTGAAAAAGGTAACAGTGGCCAACTGAACAAACACATGGAGCCAGCAGTTTGTAGGCTTACACCAACTTAGTCAACATAGCTCATACTTTCCTTAAAGATTTAGTTGCAAAACAAGTTGATAGACACATTTAAATGAACATTAGATAAAATAAAATAACCAAATAAAAATATTCTCATAACAATACTATGCTAGTCCTTTCTAAATTGGCTGTTTTAGGTTTAGTTGTGTTTGTCAGTAAAGATCCCATCAGTATTTTTCCTGAAGAATTGGCACATCCCAGAGTAAACACCTCAGTGGTGCCAAAGGTAGAGGAAGGGATATTATACATGGTAGCAATATAGTTTAGTAATGCATAGTTAGGGTACAAAAAAGATAAAGCAATAAAAGGAGGAAGATTTATAAGTGCGAGGTTTGGCTTATTGGGACTTACAGTCAAGTCCAGTTGAACTTGTAGGCAGCATTCCCATCTCTTGGAAAAAATATTTATGGTTGCCCCTTGCAGTGTTTTATTTTTATCTGCTGCATCCAATTATTATTATGGAAAATAGTACCTGTGAGGATGAAGATTTATTCCTCACTTATTACAAAATGTAGTCTTCCTTTTCTGAAACGTGTTATTCTCTTGGCCCTTTAATCACCTGAAAAGGCTTTTTTTTTTAATTTTCTTAAAGTTGATATGTCTAGCTTATTTAGTCTATTGTGTTATGGGGTTCCTGTACAGAATCTACATTTTTTTCTTTCATTTTGGTAGTCTCACTAAAAACTCCCATTTATGAGGGTTACTCCCCCACACAAAGAAATTAAGGGATTGACACCGTCATGTAGTATTCCAGTGCTGATGGGATTCAAATGCATCAAGTTTTGCATACCAGGACATTAACTATAAATATATATTGTTCCCTTTTGCTAATTATTCTGTAAATTGTTTTAATTTTTACCTCTCATAGAGGAAGTTGGATTTCAAAACTGGATATAGTACTTCAGCTAGCTGGTGGTGCCTTTTATTACACTGTTTATTAACCTTGTTTTACAGTGATACATTACGTTATGTCTGGTGTAAATCAAGCATAATGTTGTTGCAAACTTAATACTCACGCTTATTTTTCCAACAAAAGCTGTTGCATTTTAAGCTCTTTATAACTGATATGTCATAAAACATACTTTTCAATGTGTACATTTTGCAAAAAGATCTCCAAGGATGCATCTTCCCTAAACAGGGTATTGGCTATGAAGGACCATTTGACTGGAAGCATTAATAAATAAATAAAATATGTTTCTTCTTTGTTTACTGCCATTGTCATGTTATTTGCCTTATTTTAGGTAATGTGACAAAAGCCCCTCCAGTCTTTTTTTGCTTCCTGATGTTAGAAACTTTTCCCAGTGTTATGTAGTTCTGGTTTTGTTCCCTAAGATGCACTACTTTCAATTTTGCATTGAATATGTGTTGTGCATGTAACCATTCTTCCAGACTTGCCAAACTCTGTCTCACCATTATTTTTTCATCTTGTACTTCTACTCTCTTGCAGAGCTTTATGCTCCTTGTTTAGCCCCACCACGCAATATCATTGCAAAATCTTTTAATATGACCTGTACCCTTTAGGGTGAGTGTGACTCAAATAGGGGTGTTTCATGAGTATGTGGGTGGGGCTTATGAGGCACCAGAGCACTACTTTGCCTAGGGCGCCTTTTCAGCTAAGGGTGGTCCTGACTCCGGGTGCAGCACTGCAAACTGATCGTGAACTATACATGCCCTGTTGGATTAGTCATGTCACAAGGCAAGTCATGATTAAATATCTTTAAAAAACAACTTAACTAAAGAGAATGAAGTTAAACTTTCTAACTGTGAAGAAAGTCCATTTGAAAGTTACTCAATACATGGTTCAATGGAAACCATGACAGCTGAAGCACATGGGATGGTATTGCCCTCCTGGTTGCAAGACAGTTAATGAACTCATAACAGAATCACATTGTCAGTGCAGCAATACATTAACAATCGGTATGAACACACAAAAATGAAACTTTTTTTCTGTATATCTGGTGTTTCAGCAGAAGTGATTGCTCTATGCTTTGGGTTAATCCTAGGAAGAAGGCAGTAGAAGAGGGTGAGGTTTTGCTGGAGATGTGCTGCTGTTCTTTGGGAAAGAAGGAAGGGCAAACCTTTTATGTTCTGCTGCCCTGAAAAGTTTAATACTGTAGTGTCATGCCACCAAACTGGTTAGAGTGGGATCTATGCTTGTGTGTGTGGAAGTACATTTCTAATATTCTTTAATGAAATGTAATTCTGTTAGATGAATGTTACATGGAAATTTAAGCATAGGGTCTGGATTAATGTCATACTGATATCATTGTGAGATGGATTCTAGGAAGGAATTTCAAACGGACTGTTGTCAGAGTAAATTAGATCCTGGTTTCACCAGGAAGAGAGTATTTGTAGATGAAGACCCCATATATTTCATCCAGCCATAACTGCCTACTCATTATTACAAAATATATGTTTGCTTGTACTTTTGGAAATTCTCTAAAAATATCCATCACCAGTCCTGTTCTGATAAAACAGAAAAGCTTGGAAATGGTGTAATTGTAGCAATCCCCCAAAGCTTTATTTACACTGATGAGCAGGGTATTTCATAAATCTTGAAGTACGATAGAGCCTGAAAGCTCATCTTTTTGAAGAAAAAAAAAAAAACATTTTGATGGTACTAGTTCCTCAGTCCTCCTCCACCCTGCTGATTAATGGGAATTATCCAAGAAAAAACAACAGGAACTCAATGCCAAACACTATTTCAATAAGTAAAATAATAAAACACAACAAAGCTTTCAAGTTACAAAACTCTTTCTCAATGCAATTACACATCTCATTATCTTCACAGTATTTAAACAGTTACACCAGCCAATCATATATATTCTTAAAATCACATGGGTTATTAAATAGTTAAATGCAGCTAAAATAAAACAGCATAGTAAAAGGAACACACAGACACACAAACGAGCCCAGGATCAAATAAAAATAAACATAATAAAATCCAAATATAAACAAAGAATATATTACATACAAGTATTGCTAATAACTATACTATTATTATACTAAATATTACAATAAAAATAAAAAACAAATACTACTTATATACATACCGTTTATTTTTCAATATTTTCTTAATACTATTGATACTATTCAATCCTGGCATTTTATCAGCCCTGAAATAATTAATCCAGTCATATTCGATAATCTTTGTTTTAGTCACTTTGTCACCTTCTCTTGCATTGCAATGGACAACTTGTAAAACCCCAAACTTAAACTTATGATGATGGCCCACAGATGAAATATGTTTGCTAAGGGCATTTGTCGCAACTTTTCTTCGAATTTCCAAAAGATGCAAGCTTATCCCCTCTTTTAATTTCTTATTAGTTTTACCTGCGTAAAAGCACTCGCAGGAGGTGCAGTTAAGATAAATCACATTCTGAGTTTTACATGTAGCAAAAACATGAAAAACAAATTCCTTTGCTATGATGGGATGCTTAAAATAAGGGGTCAGTATTAATATTTATGCAATATATATATATATATATATATATATATATATATATATATATATATATATAGTTGTGACAACTTTAACATCCCCATTTGATTGTAAAATGGTCCATTGTTTACATATATTTTAATCATATTACTATGTCTATTATATTTCATAATATACCCTAGCTTACACTCAAAATTATTGCTAGCAGCTTGTTGTCTATTCAGTTGTCTAGAAAAGCACAGTGCACCTAAATTACTCTGGTCATTTATCACTACATCCTTCATATTTTCCAACAACTCATTATAGCCCCTAGAGCAAAAGTCATTAGCAAGATAATCAATATCTTGCATAAATTTTTCAGTTCTAGTGTTAAGCCTTAATAGGAATTACACTGGCAGTAATACACATATGTTAGTATAACACATTATAAGTGAAAATATGCAGACTGAGTACTCACTGTGGCTGTTTATGCCAGGATTTCTCTTTCGCCCATATGGTGCATTTGGTACAAGTGAATCACTGACCAAGAGCACAACCAGACTGCTTTTGGCAAGAGCTTGAGATTAAAGTCATCCACATACGTGGATGGCCCTTGTAATGTCCACTTATGCTTCACTGAATAGGAATACAGACAAAACTAGAAAAGGGTTCCACACACGGTGCGGTTTATAGTCTTTCAAGAATTCAGGGAAGACATTCAAATGTCTGTCTAGAATTCCTTAATGAACTTTTTTGTCCAGTCTGATGTCTGGAGATCCTTCACGGTTTCATTTAATGGGTCACTGACTGGCTTATGCAGCATATCAGCAGAGAGGCTGGCTCCCCTGGATCATTAGTATGGTTGGCATCTTCCTTTCCTATGCAGTACTGCCATTCACCAAGGGAGGCAACACAGTGCTTGGTTCTCTAGTTTGAATCTCAAAGGCTTCCTTCTTTGTGAAGTCTGTATGTCTTTTTTTTTTTCTCCAGGGTTTCCTAGGAATCCCCCCCCCCCGCATCTCAAACACATATCATAAAAAAATTGTGACACTCCATAATACCTGTAGGTGTGCATGCCATGTGTTAGGGGTATGAAGTGTACATGTCCCATTGTATGCTGACATTCTATTTGTGATTCATTTCTTACCTTGTGACCAGTGGGTGTCATGACAGGCAGTGGCCCCTTCACAAACTTCACCTGAGTGAAGCAGACAATCATAGAATGAATGAATACCCTCTATGATATTTTAAAAACGTGAAATGGACCACAGAGATTTTTCATCACTCATGTTAAAGCCCCTTTGTCCATCTTAACCCAAACCCTACTTCTTAACATAGGAGAAAATATAACTGTAACACTATTATACATCACTACCTATCAAAACAAAAATCAGGTACAACATCTGTATGTGTCTTTCCACATACAAAAAGTCCAAAACTCATAAAAAGAAATGACACCACAGCTGAAACCCATACTAATTTAATATCCACAAAGCTTTCAAGCAAAACTGTTCTTCATTGTCATGCCTCAACATTTTAGCCCAAGAAATCTGGACAAAGCCATTAATAATCAGGGACAAATGTCCCAAAATAGGGACAATTTTGTGGTTACAAACTTAGAAAGTTGACAGAATAACAGGTTTTACATTAGCATCAAGTTTCTGAAGTGTATGAAGTCTGAAACTCAAATTTCTCCCATTATTTTCTGACTTCAATCCTCAATCCTCAATGATTTGTAAGAAAAAGAAACATTTTTACGAGGAACAGGCCAAACTTATCAGGCACAACTCTGGACATTCTACAAATGTGTGGACAGCTGAGTGGCATGAAAACTACCACTACTCAAAGTGTTTCTGATGTTAGTGGTAGGTTTTTCACTAATCCATCACAAAAGCAAACTCTTGTTTTCACTCTGTAATTGGCTGTTGTTTTTGGTGCATTTTTTGGGGGGGAAGCAAATATATTTTTAAAAAAGCCAATATTGATCACCTATATTTCGATGCTTGTGGAAGTAAATTGTTCAAGGATACATATATGTGTATACACACAAACATACATGTATATGAAATGCTTGCACACAGAGGTGGGCTTACAGCAGTCCACAGAAGACAGAATGTTTAAATGCATTTGGGGGACTGTGTACTAATTAAGATGTTGCAGTATTTTAGAGGATACCCCATTTTTAAAGGTACCATGATCACAGAGCTAGTATGTACAAGTAGTGACGGTGTTGAGGATGGAAGGGGTTGTTTGTCTTTTCGGCTATTCCCTGTTAGGGGTCGCCACAGCAAAACTCCGGTCCGCTAATGATTAGCAGATGATTTTTATGGTGCCGAGTTGCCAGCCCGATGCACAACCTTCAGTGAAGGCATGCCCATTCACGCATGTCTTTCGGAGGCCACTCGACTGCGGGGAGAACATGCAGACTCCACACAGAAGGCACACCAGCTGAGGATCGAACAGGAGTACCTCTTGCTGTGAGGCAACAATGCTACCACTGTACCACAAGGGGTAATGTCCTGTAAAAGTGCAAAAATGTATGCTAATATGAAACCTATTATTCTTACAACTTTCTAAGTTTATAAAAACAATATTTAAAAACTGGGTCAGTTTTCTGGCCTTTAACCCCCACTGTTGTTGGCTTTATTCAGAATTATAGCTTTAAGAAGTATGCCGTCACAGGATGCACACATGCAATCACTCACATACAGCATGCATGCATGCTCATAGGCAACTTGGAAAATTGGCAGTTCACCTACAGTATGTATTTGGAATGTGGGAAGAAACCACAGTACCCAGTAAAATCCATAGAGACACAGGAAGGACACGCAATCTCCACAGAGAGCATCATTAATTACTTTATAGGTTCATAGGTAAATACTAGGCAAGCTGACCTTGTAGACCATTTAAGTCTAGTCAGTTTTCCTTTTTGTGCTCAAAATAACCTATCCCATTTGGTTACAGACTGGCCTTACCCATCCCATGGTTGATAATTGTATACTACCCCAAATGAGAATAAATGCAATCCTACCATAGATAAACTGAGGGGAACCATGCATGGGAAAAGCATTTAGAAGCTGCATCTGTCCATTAGTAGTACAGTGGCAGTCAAAGCATACATTTTATGTTTCCCATCTATAGGTCTAAGTGGCATTTGGAAATGAAGAGGCATGAACTTTGTTTTAAGTGGATGGGGAGTCTGTTCCACAGCAGTGGTATCCTCTGCGAAATATGCCTGCTCTTTGTTGTTGTTGGGCATTTTTGTTAAAGCAGCAAGAAACAGTGCTCTTCTAGTTGCAAGCCACTAAATACAAACAAAATTTGTTAGCATAAGATTTGTTGGCCTAGGTACTCTAATGGATTTGCTTCTCAAAAATTTTTTTTTATCTTCTCTTTCACTGGTTATTTCCTAGTGTATCCAGGACTCATTCAGTTCTGTTGTAACAAGATTGCTGCTTTATTGCCTCTTTGTCTTAGTAGACTTCCATTCAATGCTTACATAAGTATTTCCATCGCACTTACCAATAAAATGAGGATTTTATTTGTCTTTCTAAACTTTTGTACCTTACAGATCTTTTGTCATGTCACAAGAAACCACCATCAAAAACTAACGGAATGAACAGGTTCCATATCAGATGTAAAGGACCCTTACTCACATTCCTCTTGAATTAGAAAAATACATTTGAAGCAGAATTTGAATCAAAGTTAGTAACCCCCTCCGCGCGCGCACACAGACACACACACGTAGTAAGCTTCATCCCATGTACCCCTTAAATTTTGATATTGTTGCACAGCAGGGAAAGGTGGACTTTCACCTGCAGCAACTTCATTTGAAAAAAAAACAGAGTACAGTTTCTCCTCATTGGTACTGACCCTAGTGACATTTATAATCACAGGGTACTATTAAGTGAACACAAATTTAATTCAAAGCACAATTCACCTCAAGTGCTGCTGTGATGTGTCTTTAGGTCAGCCCTGTAGTGTCACTACAAGATTTTTATAAAGTGTAACTGCAAGGCTAGAACTACCAATATTCTGATTGTTTTTGCAACCATGCTGAAGCTGGACTATTTAAAATTAAGAATTCTGCAGGGAATGTGTTTTCAGAAAAATCTAGCTAAAATGTTCTCTCCTAAATGAAACTGCACATAAACAAAACCTGTCATTCTGAAACCTATACATTTGCATACTAAATATATTTAATTACACGTCTATCAAGTACTCAATGGAATTTTAAAATATTTAGGCAAGTTTATTTATGGCAGTGTTCCCTCTGTTCTGCATTTTTAGCAGTTATTGGCTTTCTTTCATTCTTTATCATGATGTGGGCAGCTCAACAGAACTTTTCAGAAAGATAGCTCATCCACCCCCCCCTCCCCCCCCCTCGCCAAACGCCTGTAAGATAATTGTATTTCACTGTGCAGTATGAAAGAATAATCTTGGCTTCAGTCACTGAAACGTGAAAATTGCACCTGGAAAAACAAAGAGCAAGTCTTAATGTTCAGAGGAAAAAATATATATCACTAGAGATGGAAATACTTCAGAAAGATAAAGAATTAATTTTGTGTAAGTAATGTAATTTTATAGTGGATTTTTGTACAATTAGTGCAGAAAAGATGATAACATAGAAACCTAGGCAGTCCTACATATAGTACTTTTCTAAATAATTCATGCAGTAAATAGAAAAAAATTGTGATATAATTCACATCAACTTAAAATCAACAAAATGGTTAGGTAAAGAATATGCAAAAATTGCTGTAGCACTATTCACTTTCAGAAATATCCACATAAGACATCCATAAAAAGGAGCTAAATTAATTGCTTCCGTAAATCTTCTAAATGCCTTATTTGAATGTGGGGGCATTCTTTGACAAGCCATAAATGGAAACACAAACAAAAGAAGCTGGTCAAAAGTCAGAGATAAACTCAGAAGGGCTAGAAAGGTAAAACCAGGATGATAATGACAGCCTTTTCTGTGTATATTTACTGTTTAAATAGCTTTTTTCTGCTTAATTTCACAAAAAAAAAAAAATTACTATCTGTACTACTCATTAACCACCCTTTCCTATACTAGAATAGTCCAGATCCTAGATCTGCTGGTTTCAGGACTTTAGTTTGTGTTTCTGAGTTGCCCAGACCTTGATGTGGTAGTGGGAAGTCTTTTGGCTTATCAGTGAGAGTGGTAAGCATTGAGCAGCCTATCTGTTGCAAGAGGAGTGGTTTCCAGGTTTGAAATTGAACCTTACTGGCCGTTTTGGGCTGATCTCTATCCCTTTCAACTTTGAGTTAAAAACCCATGTTTGCATGGGCTTGCGTGAGTTTGTGCATCGTGCAGCACTAGTTAAACTATTCCCGGCACCATAAAGTCTGCTGTTCAGTTTTTCACTTAAAACAAGCCAGTTTCTTAGTTTTAGCACTTGAATTTGCTTCTTCATGCTTAGCACTGGTTCAGAACTTGTAAGCTCTAAATAAGCTACAAATTACTACAGCACTCAACCTTCTTCATTACCTAGAGAAAAACAGTTTTTGTACTTACTTTCCTCACTTTTCTAGGGGATAATAGCTTTTATTCAGGCATGTACAAGGGACAGCTCCCGGTGTTCTCTCCTGCCTACTTGATGAATCTGGGCATCTTCGGGCAATGTAGCAATTGCCTCATGTACACAGACAACCCTCTCCTCCTACCACCCAACGCTACAACCTGTGAAAGATGCACTTATCTAGCCAAACTGGAGGCAAAGCTCTCTCCAACCAAGACTGATCTTGACAGTCAGGAGGAGAAGGTAAACACTTGCACCACACCACACTCATCACATAGTCCCACTAAACCTATACCACCAAAATCCACACACAGAAACACAAAAGCATTTGTGGAGGCTCTCAATAATAATCTGCCCTCCAAAGCAGAAAAGCAAGCAACATCCAGCCCCCCCAACACAACCCAAATGACACATAGCCCACAGACAGTGTGCGACTCAACCACAGCCCATAAGGCAAAACAACATACCCAACACATTAGTCATAGGTGACTCTATAGTCAGGCACACTGATGTCCCACTCACCAGGCTAAACAAGGGGAAGGTTATGTCAGCTGCCTGTTGGGTGCCAGGATTTGCCACATAACCCACGCACTAACGTCACTCCACAAGTACAAATATGACTCTGTCATTGTCCATGTTGGTGTGAACAACCTGAGGCATGCCTCCTTGGACTACATGAAGAGAGTCATGGAAGAGGTCTCCGATCTTGTAGCCCAGGCAGGTATGACCCTACCCCTGAGTAGCATCCTGCCATCACCCAGAATGATACTGCAGTACAAAGACAAAATGACTGACTTCAACAATTGGCTAAGCTTCTGGTGTCATTCTAAGGGGATCCAATATCTGTCTGCATGGGACAATATGGTTGACAGACCATGATGCTTTGCCAGAAATGGCCTGTACCTGTCACCCCTGGGATACCGGATACTGGCTAAGGCTCTTGCTGCCCCTATAGTGCCTTTTTTAGGCAAGGTTCAAATGACAAATTCACCACCGTAACGGGTACAGGCAAGCAAAAACTAAGGGTAATGCCACTCAATGCTAGAAGTCTAAACCTCAAAAATGTTCTCACTCGAGGCATTCCTTAAAATGGAGAACATCAATATCTGTGCAATGACTGAGACCTGGTTCAAGGCTCCAGAGAGCACCCCTGCATTACCAGGCTATAACTCATACCACACCTTTGGCCATTTAACCTGGAATGGAACACCAAAGGTGGAGGTGTGCCCATTTTCATTAAGGATATCCACACCTCCAGGCTAGTTGCCCAACATAATGCATCCGAGATCATCCAAGTGCAACTAACTCTGGGCAAAACTGCAATTCAAATTGTATTTTGCTACAGATCCACCACCATGCCCCAGGATTCCCACTCCTCTTTTCTTGATATACTGGAAAATATTAGGGTTCAACCAAACACCCTAATAATGGTCGATTTCAACTATTCCACCATTAACTGGGAAAACTACTCGTACCAACTCCTTCACTCAACGCTTTCTGGAATTCATAAATTCCGATGCCCTGGATCAACTTATCCACACCCCCACCAGGGGCAACAATATCCTAGACCTAGTCATTACCAACACGAGTGACCGGTGTTCCACACCTGAAGTCAACTTCTCTTTAGTCAGATCTGACCATAAGCTAATCACCATAGATATCCACATCCCGCCCCCATTAAGGAAACCACTGCAAAAAAATTCTCAAAAGCCATCGTCATGCTTCTCAAGACAGAAGTGGTGAACTTCATCACACCCATGTTGATGGACAATACAGTTACGTCTGCTGAATCCTACCCATATGCACTCTATAAGCACTTACATGAGTGCATTTATTGTGCTATCCCTAACAAAACCAAGACACTATCCTCCAAAAAAAAGGAAGCCAATCTGGTGGTCCCCTGCCATAAACTCTACAACAGAAGGAAGAAACTGTTGCAAAAGAGAGTAAAATCTCATGAGTGTAGGAGCTCCCTGGTTAGCCTCAGTAAGAAGCTGAGATCCCTCATAAAATCCTGAGGACTTACACAGCAGGTCAAGAAGGGATACTGTTAGGGTCATTGGCATAAAATGAGTGAAGAGTCTGGGCTCAGTTGTTTTCAGGGTCTGGTGTAGGAGTTGTGACTCTAACTTTTAGCTGGACTAACAATTCAACAGGACTAAGGCTAACACTATCACAAAGGAGTAAAGTCTTAACTATGACCCTAGGCAACCTGGGTTTGATTAGCTGTTTGGGTATCTGAGGCACTGGCAGGGAGGATTTGCCCATTGTTGATGGGGGCTTGTCTACGCATTTCCTGTGTGAAGTAGCCCTTGGATGTAAAATAGGTGAAAGCAGGGGGAAAAAGGAGAAATCAAGGGTTAAGATCACAAGTGAAAAAAAAAAAAACAAGTGGAAACAGTCAATGACAACTCTCCAAGATGTCCTTGGGTGCCATGCCAGTCCCAGTCTTAGAATGGAGGTAGTTCAGGTGCTGCAGTAGAGGCTGGTAGACCAGGTAATGGACAGAGGCACTGGGTTAAGCCAGAAAGAATGAAGCAGAAGGGAAACCCAAATCAATCAATCAACAGGACTGGCTGAGTGAGGAAAGGTGGCCTGAATAAAACATGATGGTGGCATTTAGCAATTAAGTCCCACATTTTCCAAAAGCAGACCAGACAAATTTCAGTTGGGCAAAGAGTTAGGATGTTAAAAGGATTCTCTGCATCTGTGTATAATAAATTAATGCATATATCTCAAGTCTCATGGCACCATAGACAAAAAAAAAAGAAATGGTAGAGTTGATATGCCCAGCTGTTTTACGGATAACATGGAAAGGATAAATGTACACCTGCCAGTCATTTAAAGAGAATGGTAGGATATATAGGAATGTACTGAAAAGTACAAACATGGTGGCAAGCAGTTGGGGTACCCTACAATGGAGCAGCCATTATTTCAGCCTGACAATGAGGTATGGATGGGGCTGATGGTATACAATCCCTGGTGTGAGAAATAATGGTAAGAAAAGGGAGAGGGGCAAGTAATCTGGAGAGCTAGTTCAGATGTAGAGAGAGCACATGACTTCTCCAAAAAGTAATGAATAAAGTGATGAATCAAGGGGAAGCTATAAGAAACAGATTGTCCCCTAAAGGATAGAAAACAGATGATGAGACAGAGTAACAGTCAAGAGGATTTGTGTTGCTTGGCAGGGTGTCTATTGTGAAGAACCTGACTCAAGTGATGTCAATACTGAATGAAGCAATAAAGCAAATATCAGACAGAGGAAAGGCTTGGAAGAAGTTTGACTCAGTTGTTTAGAACTATTAGCACATAGAATTCAAGCAACAACAACATAAATGATTGCAAAATGGAAGGCAGTGGTGAGATAAAATTAAGACAGTACAGACGTTTGGTTGTGTTTGCCTCTTACATGGTTGGATGGATTCAGATATGGCATTATCAGAGGAAAAGAGGCAGACATCATACAAGGTAAATGACATCTTTACAATTAAACCAATTTGAGCCCATAGAAGGGGGCTACTGATAAGAGGGAGTGAGGGAAGTCCTAACGAGTATCTAAGATTGTGAGGGCAAGCGATACAAGAACTTGAGGAAAGCCTAAAGCAACTAAAGATGAAAATGAATGAAGACCATCACCTCCTAAACATTCCTGCAAGTTTGCTATTGTTAAAGACTGTACAATTTACTTAGGGGCAAAAACCGGGGTCACTTTGTAGGAAATACAGTGCATTAAGTGTGTCCTTTAAATTTTATTCTTGACCAGTTACAGGAATGTATGTTTATAACACAATACCTATGTCAGTTGTTAATTGGGGGAATTATTTGTTGTCGCTGTGGGGTTCTTTAAGTTCTAAAATGTGTCTATAATCCCAAAGGAGCAAGGGGTTGTGGACAAGTCATATGGACAGGAAATGTTTGGTGAGGGCAATTTTTTTTGGCTCGATGTCAAGACCTGTTATAAATAGATGTGCTATGTAAGAGTATTTTTTTCTACTTATATACACTGTTGGCTGCATTTTCATGTTTTGCTATAGGAAAGTCAGTACGATGAGAACTCAGTTGTTTACTGGGGGGAGGGGTGGGGGCTTTCAGTGCTGAAATATATCTGTGGTATAGTATTAATGCTGTTGAGGTCTGATACTGTTAAGTGGTTGATATTTTGGTGGGGGGAGTGACCAGGTGTAGGACAGGAGGGTCAACTTATACAGGTAAAATAATGGATGCATACCTCTCAACATCTAGGCACAGAAAACTGACAAGACTCCTGTCAGGATATACCTTTGTTTGTTATTCGTTTAAGTGGCTAAAACCCAGTTGGCATGAGTGCCTCTTTTTAGGTGGTAACCAAGTACACTATCTGGAGAAGCAACCAGAGTCACAAAGTTTGATGCTCACTAGCAATTCATGGCCTGACTCTAGAGGTAGCAATTCCTATACCAAATGAAGGCATTTTCTCAAAGTATGGGCCTCAAGGCACACACACTGTCATATAACAACAGAACAACCTCAGCTTTACAACCAGAAATGTATTTGTTTATTATTGTATTAGTCTCTTTATTCAGCTAACTCTGACTGGATTCTACAATCTGGCTTAGGGCACCACCTGTCTATCTTTACACAGAATTTGGGAAATTGTGTCCTACAAGAAACACAAAATGTCGAATGTCCTAAGATTTTAGGACAAGTAGTAGTTTCTAATTTTCCTCATATTGTTGCATTAAAGAATTAGCTGAATGTGAAACAGCTCCAGTCCTTACACTTAATGTGAGTTTGCTTTGCCTGCATAAGTCCATGTCTTTGTGAAGAATGTCCTACTTTATGCATCTGGAATGGTGGTAATTCTAATGTGGCACAAAGCCTCACCCATTTTCAAATCCCATCAATTTCACAGCACCCAAGTCAACTACCTGCAAAGTACTCTAGGCCTTGTGTAACACCAATACATCTGGACAGAGTGGTGTTAGTAAACAGACATTTGCAAAATCTCCTCAACATTAGGAGTGCGTAATGGAGTTACATGGAATGTTGGTAGGAACACCTGCTTACAGCCTGCCAGCATCCCCTTCCTGCCACTGTGATGCAGTGAACCCAAGTCTCAGTCAGTGAACATCCTCAAAGTTGGACAGCCTTGCATCCTTCGACTGAGGCAGAAAGGTCCGGTATCAACCACAGAAACCCAACTGCCCAGATGGCACCTTTTATGCTCTGGCTTTGTAATTGAATTCAGGTGACCATCGATACAGTTACGGCTAAAATGTCTATACCTGCAGAACCAGCATTTCAGAAACACTACTATGAGACCCTACAATAGTCTTCTATTCCATAATGCATTCTATGTAAAGGAAAAATATACATGTCCAAACTCTCAGCAGCCAGAAATAGTAATACAAAAACAATACTAGCTAGAAACAAGTATTTAGCACTGCAGAAATGTTACAGTAGAAAACACTCCCTGACAGGAAGGCTCACTTGCTTCTAACAAAGTCCTGTTATCCACCACTTGCTTCAACTCATCTCCCAGGGAGTGCAAAATCCACGCCTAGGCTCAATTAACAGTGACCACTTCCTGCAACTAAATCAATAATTTTGTCATCATTTCAATGTATTAAATTTTATTTTTCTTACTGAAATGTATTAATTGTGTAGGTAAGATGGTTATTTTTAGATACAGATAGGCTTAAGATAAAACACAAACAGTAAATACAATTAGCAAGATACTATCACAGCATTTTAAAGAAAACATAAAGCTTCAGCTTAATACAAACATTATCTCAACCAAAAGGCTAAGTGCACAATTTTATGTAACATACATTAATCATATTACAACACTTCTTAGTTGTAAGTATATTTAATAAAATATTAAATTAACCAGTAGCTTAAATACAACACGGTAAGCATTAAACTTACAGTGATTCAAACAACAGAGTCTCTGGTCTGAAAGGATGCAGTTAAGGATACAGAGATAGGAAAATACTTTTGGACAATCTTCATCTATGAGTGAAGAATAGTTTGCTTTTGTTCTTTTGTAGCTAATTAAAATTCAGTTTTAAAACTGACTTTGGTAGCTAAATGAGGATGAAGTTGATTCTAATGAAAGGGCCCTAATCTGGATCATTATATTCACTGCTATTACAGAAAATCATTTGTCAGCATAATCAGTAGCTCTATAACCGGCACTTTGTTTTTTTCTTTAATAGTAATGGAGAGCGTTTAAATAATTTAGGAAAAGGAGAGGCCATTAAGAAAGTAGCTCCTCTTCAGGGAGACAGCATGATGCTCCCACCACTGGCTCACTGGGGTAAGGTATTTGCAGATTGCAGTATTTGAGATTTGCAGCTTACCAGAATTGAAGAAAGCAGTGTACATGCATCAGGGAAAGAATGCAAATATTCACCAAGCGGCCATTTCATCCAGTGATCACATTTATAAGATGATTATATTAAGTGAGTAAGCTCTACCCCCATCTACTAGGAAGAGAAAATGCAAAACTTCAATTCTTCTTCTTCTTTTGGCTTTTCGCAGTCAGGGGTTTCCACAGCGAATCATCTGTCCGCTCATGGCTGGCAGTGGAATTTTACGGTGTCGAGTTGCCAGCCCGGCGTCCAACCTTCCAAAGAAGGCACACACATGTACACACTCACACCTAGGGTCAATTTAGAGTGTCCACTGCATCTATTGCATGTTTTGGGATGTGGGAGGAAACCGGAGCACCCGGAGGAAACCCACGCGACCACAGAGAGGACATGTAGTCTCTGCACAGAAGGAACCCCCAGCCGAGAATCGAACCAAAGAACCTCTTGCTGTGAGGTGGCAACACTAACTGCTGCACCACCGTGGCTGCCCAAAATGCAAAACTTCAATGACAGAAGTAAATTCTCATACCTTTTGAGTCTTCTCTTATCCCTTGAAGACAGGATCAGTGTACAACTCCTTCAACTCCCTTCATGATCTCCACTCCTCCTTAGCTCTGGCATTCTTTGCCATGGCTGTCAAGCAATGCTAACTGCACTGTACAGCTGAACACGAGCAGCCTCAAGGTGAACACGAGCAGCCTCAAGGTGAACACGAGCAGCCTCAAGGTGAACACGAGCAGCCTCAACGTGAACACAAGCAGCCTCAAGGTGAACACAAGCAGCCTCAAGGTGAACACAAGCAGCCTCAAGGTGAACACGAGCAGCCTCAACGTGAACACAAGCAGCCTCAAGGTGAACACGAGCAGCCTCAAGGTGAACACGAGCAGTCTCCAGGTGAACACGAGCAGTCTCCAGGTGAACACAAGCAGCCTCAAGGTGAACACAAGCAGCCTCAAGGTGAACACAAGCAGCCTCAAGGTGAACACAAGCAGCCTCAAGGTGAACACAAGCAGCCTCAAGGTGAACATGAGCAGCCTCAAGGTGAACACGAGCAGTCTCCAGGTGAACACGAGCAGCCTCAAGGTGAACACGAGCAGCCTCAAGGTCTTAAACAATTTTCATAGATAATGAGACTGCCAGAGCCATGACCACTGGAGGCCACTGCTTCTCTGTCTGCATGGTCAGAACCTGCTCTACTGCCACTAACTGGGCCATATCACTATCTCTCAGAGTAATACTTTTCCACCTTCTTTGGAATGGCATCATAAGAGCTGCACTATAATATTAACACGTGTAAATGTGTACCTGCTGCGCGCCTTCTTAATATGTACATATAACTCATTTTTTTGGTTTATGCAACAAATGGTACCAGTAACTAACCCCTGTTCAGTAACTAGCACCCCAGGCAATGGGGATTTGATAAGATACCATTCACAAAGGAAAGGAAAGAAGGTGTCTATCAATCCATTATAATCTGAATGGCAAGATAAATATCAATAAAGTTCATTTTACACACTGGAACTAAGTTGTGTTGATTCCACCAAACAGTGCATATGTGGGGAGGGAATTCACCTTGGAGAGACTGCAGGTAATGCACAAGCATGGGAAACACTGAAATGGGTACCCCCACATGCTAACATACTGTGGTGGCTACACCAGCCAACTGGCCCAGGTTGTGAGCATCACAGCCAGCCAATGGGATTATGTGAGATGTGAAGAGGCTTCAAATGAACGTGCAGTACACGGACACACAAAGTCAAGCAGAGCAGCAGCACTTGTCAACACACTTCAGGAAACGGGACAAAAACAACTGCAGAAAAGTGGGAAGAAAACTACTGCAACAAACTGACTAAACCACAAATGCAGTAGCTTCAAATACACCACATTTAATTTGGGGCAACAGCACAGACTGTACATTTTGTTTTAATGCAATTTCTTGAATAAACTGAAACACGTGAGAACTTTGGCTGAATGCCTTTTTATGTATCGCTGCATTTACATTGTACATAATAGTTCATAACTGTGCAAATATTTGAATTATAGTTATGGATGCCCTAGTGTGTTGGGCCAATGAGTGGCACTTTTTTGACAAAGAAGGGCCACTGTGAATTTGGGCAATTGGTAAAACTAGGAATGTTAATATACAATAAGGAGTGGAGGGGGCAAGAAGGCAGAAAAGGAAAGCAAGAGAATGGGTGTGTATCGGAAGACAGAGGATATAATGAGAGTCTATGAGCTGCTTATGGCAGAGAAGTGTTTAGTATGAGGAAAATGAGCAGGGTGTGGGGAGGGTGGCTGCACCCAGACAACATGATGCTTTGGTGGAGAGAGTCTGAAGTTTCAGTGATCTACTACTCAAGCCTAGCTTTGGAAGGTTGCAGATGGAAGAGTGAGGGAATGAAGGGGGGAACAGTAATATTTAGGACAAGGAATATGGGAAGGATAGCTAACTCTCTGAAGAGAAAAGAATTCTAATGAGGGTGTTAGGTTTGCATGTGGATATTCCTTTTATTCAGGTACTTAAAGTGAGGAAAACAGGAGCTTTGAAAGTTGAAGAAGGCGGCACTCAGTTAAGTCACAGCAGATTGTAGGACAGGGGTACAATGATTCTAGTCCAGAAGATATTAAAATGCAGGTGGAGGGACTGTGGAGATAGGTAGGTTGAGCAGTGGTATCTTACTGTGGGCCGAGTAACAGTTTTTGGTGCCCTATCATTGGCTGTACATAGTAAAATAAAATTCTTCACTTGAAATCCTAATAGAAAAGTTCCCCATCCTAGTGTGAGGTCAGGGATAATTGTGTAGCTGTTTTGTATGTAAGCTGAGGGGCAGTCGTTATCTTTTACCTAGGTTTGGAGATGGTAGAAATTATTTAGGGAAAATGCTTGACAAATGAAATATGTATTGGATCTCTACCTGTTTTATATAGGAAGCTCAAGTTCCAATATGTCCTTCATGTGAGGTTCAGTATCTCTATTTTTCTAGTTAGAAACAATCCAGTTCCAACAATGCAAATATTCAGGGAAAAAGAAATAATTTGTTTTTTTGGTCAAAGCAAAATATTTTCTTTTGTGGAATACCTGGCTATGCAGGCTTTCGTAAAAATCACAATTCAGCCAGCCAATTTTTTAATCACTTCTGCTTCAAAATTAATCTAGTCAGAATTCTGTCTGTATCTTTCATTTATTTAAGTGGGTCAGTGAGCTGGGGCCAAAGATTCTTTTCAGACTTGGCTTTGGCACAACATTTACATACCAATCAATACTGTTTCATACATGATAATAACAATATTTGTATATAGGTTCATAGGTTCATAGGTTCATACTAGGCTATCTGCCCGAGGGCATTTACAAGCCTAGCCCATAGTTTTGTGGCTTACGCCACCCCTTTAGTATGGGGAACTATACCCATTATTTTGCTGTGCCTCTGTTGAGCAGTGACACTGAGGTAATCCCTGGGGTATATCTGCGATCTCCCATCCATTGGTCAAGATTTCTCTTGAACAAGGCCAGCGAGGTGCTCTGCCTCACATATACCGGGATTTTATTCCACAGCATAGGGAGTCTTTGGGTGATGAATCTATCCCTCCAGCACGTCCTATTAATAGCCGTGTCGAGGTTTAAGTCTCCCGCCCTTGTGGCTCTGACGGATCTAGATTTTTTGAGGTGAAGCATATTCATCAAATCTGGGTTTGACATGGCCTTGTATGTTAGGCAAAGGTCGCCTCTGAGCAAGCGGTAAGTGACTGAATAGAGCTGGAGTTCTTTCAGTCGGGCAGCATAGGACAGATGTTTGAGACCCTTTATCCTTTTGGTGAGGAACTTTTGTGGCCTCTCCAGCTGCTGCAAGTGTCGGGTCAGATACATTCCGAATGGGGCATTGTACTCAATCATTGGTCTGATGAGTGATGAGTATAGGGAGACTATGACCTCCCTTGATCTAGATGAGAATCCCTTCATGATAAGGTGGGCAATGTAGAAGGTCTTCCTAACTACTTTAGCTACATGGGTGTCGAATGACAGACTACTATCAACCTGGGTCCCCAGGTCCCTGATAACTTCTTCTGTACTCAGTGGATTGCCACCTATTTGGTAGCTAGGGGTAACCTTGTTTTTCCCGAAGGGTATGACTATGCATTTTTGGCATTTAACTTTAGGCCATGGCTCTGGCACCAGTTATCCGTTTCTGTGAGACCCTTCTGAAGGATATCTGTGTCAGATGTGTTTTCTACTATGGCCCAGTTTGCAGTCATCTGCAAACTTTGTCAGCCATAACCCTCCTGTGTTTGCTTGTACTTGAAAAGTAGATGCCAAACAAGAGTGGGCCCAGGACTGAGCCCTGTGGTACACCACTTGTGACAGGCTTTGAGTCTGACATGGCGCCAGCAACTCTGACCCTGTGGGTTCTGTCACTCAGCCAGTTTGCAACCCATCTTGTGATGTATGGGTTAACATTTAAGCTGATGAGTTTTTCAATGATACCCGAGTGGGGTATTGTATCAAAGGCCTTCGCCAGATCGAGGTAGGCTGTATGGACTGCCTTTCCCTCATCAATGGCTTTGGTGACTGTTTCGAAAAAGTCAACCAAGTTTAGAAGGCATGATCTGCCTTTGACAAAGCCAAACTACAAAGGAAGTAAATTAAGGAATAAAACACTAAAAGGAGAGGTAAATCATTAAATGGTGGCAGCGAGTTCACCATCAGTACACAAATTTATAAATACAGGATACAAATTAGTTATACTGCTGAACAATTCAGCATGAATAAATAAGTTCGATATAGAGATAACTGTTTTTCAATCTCTGTCTTAATGCATGAGTGCAGCAGCAGTGTTGTTAAATCTGAGCTATAAGGATATAATGGTCTACAACAATAGGTCAGTCATTAGATTTGTATGTACCTGCTAAATGTACCAACTGTTACAACTTGAACTAAAATAAGTTCCTGATGTATACGTCACCAAGACATTCCAGGTAGCAGATGCAAGTTCATGGAAGGGCTTTCTCACCAATAGCTAGACCACAATCCTGTCTCTTCAAGTGTAAGACATCCTAATCCTGCTATCTTAGCTCATTTAACCCTGAACAGCAGTAGACCCATTAAGACATTTGCTTCCTGAGATCTTCAGAACCAAGAAACCACTTACTTAGTGTTTTAGGTTAGTGTTTAGGTACTCCAAAGGTCATGTAGTTTATAGGATCAGGTGCTGGGGGGGCTATGTAGAAACAGGAGATCAGTCAAGTGTAAGTGGGCAGGTACATTATGACTTGCTAGCACATGAACACTGGAAACCATGGGGTGGATTTGGCATAGCAATTAAGGTTTTCACCTTATAGACACAAAGTACAGGGTTTAATTCTAACCTCGGAGTATTGGCTAGGTTTAAAATAGCCTCTCGTGGCAGTTAGCCTAGTATTCATCTATGAATCTAAAAAGCATAGTACTGACCTTTAAAATCCATAGCAGAGGGACAGAAAGACGACTATTTAACTTTCACAAAACATAGAGCATCTATGTATACGTTGAGTTTATTTACTTAATAAAGTATGTACCCACAAATAGGTCCATCTTTATGAGTAACATCAGTAAATATAGGGGGAACGAGGGTAAATCTGAGGGTCAATTAAAAAATGCTAGGCTAAAATAATGATTTCTTACATATAGGTTCTCTAAGGACAGATTAAATAGAAGGAAAAAAGACCAAGGAGAAGAGATTGACTTTTTTTTCTTACTTGCTGTAACAGTGTAGTTCTGCTTTCTTTCAATTTTACAACCCTCTGAAGAGGGATCTTTCCACTAATGAACAAAAGCAGTGCCAGAGAACAATGGAGACAATAAAAGCTTCCGGTACCTCTTTTCAGCAGTTAATATATCACTTTTAAGCTGCAAAGGACTTTGCACTCAGGCCGGAATTGCCAATGAAAGATAAATCCTCCACCCTCAGCTCTGGCACCAGAGCTTTTTAAAAACTATTCATACAAAGATCACTCAGCACTGCAAAAATCCCTTTATTCAGAAAAATGAATGCTCACAAACACCCACCCAAACCAATCATTCTGTTCATCTGTGGCAATTTTGTATTCTCTCAAACGCATTTATATTCCTAACATGCATTTTTAAGGGTAATGTGTTCCTTCATCTGTAATGACAGTTCCCATTTGTAAACTAATTTTATCTTGATGTAAAAATATAATTAGCTGTGCATTAACAATAAATGAACATTTGAAGTTCATTGTTTTAGATATTTTTCCACAAACTTCTGCAGGTGATTATGTTATGAAACCTTTAACTTTTAATTTTCTTTACACAAAATTTTGCTGCTTTCAACTAAATAGGGTGTAACTGCTGTTTTTGCCTTGTCTTCTGAAGGCAGACCCTTAAAAATGGAAATGTGCATACAGGTGGCAAGTTGAATCAATCCTACAATTCTCCACGTTCTGCATCCATGTTTTTCAGCAACAGTAGCTATGTATTTTTTTTTTTGCTATGTCTACTTTTTTACTGCAACCAAATAAAAGCAGGAACAAGATTTTTCTCAGACCAGCCAACTGTGCATAACATGGGGTACTACATTACTTAGAGGATCACATAACAGAACCAGTACATGTGTAGAGATTTCGTATCACAATTAAATCACTCACTATCCAGTTATCTGGCTTCTAAGGTAAGCGGTCTTCCTATGCTAGGTAACGAATCAGAGAATAAAAATAATGATTAACGCATCACAAAAGTAACTTGTAAAAATGTGTTCACCCTTGTACTACATCCCAAAATCTGCATTCCTTGTGAAAATATTGCAAACTGCATGCAGTGTTGAAGAGCAGTGCAATTTCCTTGCAGACTGAGGACATGTGATTGGGCTCTAACTACATTTCACCATTTGGTTTCATTGTAAAAATAATTGTTGCAAACTATATGCAATTTATTTACCTTGAATATAATTTCAATGATTTCCCTACAAGTGATTAAAGAGCATCACAGAGTAAACGCTACACTGTTAGGTGCGCTGGAATTGTTTGCAGAAGACCACTGGGAACTTTAATAGATGCTTTTCTTTTTCCCATTAATTTGCAACAATGGAGTTAGTATATATAAATCGGGGGAAGCTGAGATAGCTAGCTTGCCACACAGGGGTGCATGAGGCCTCCCGCTTTGATGTCTGCAGGTAGGCTGTCAGAGAAGCATGTTCTTGATCACTTATGATTAATGTTTTTGATAAACATTGCGCAATCATTCATTCATTCATAGGAGAAGCACTTGCAACATCTCTATCAATGCCCAGGACCACACATTAAAGACTGCTCACTGTTTATACTTTAGGTTTCATAATGTGTAACCAACATTCTTTAACTGGTATGCTTCTGGGCTGAGTCTGAAATTGGTCCAGGAAGATCAGCGCCCTCTCCCAGTAAATAAACACCTATGTCTCACGCAACCCCTGACCACTTGAAAGTGGATGTACTTTTCACTGCATTGCCAGAAATGAACAGTTGACCCCAGAATAGGTCTGTTCTGTCATAACTGTTCACTACCAGTGACAGAGGTTTAGGCAGATAGGTATTCTACCTTATACAGAGCCTGTATCATTGCTTATGCCCTGAATTATTTAACTGAGACGACACAGAGGATGTGGCATCCAAACGGGCTTTGTTGCCTAAGAGCTTTGCAAAACAGTGATAATCTTGTTAAATAACAGAAATGTGGGTATGTGTTCATATTGCATAACAGAAGTCCTGTGTGCTGATACAAGATCTTTGAAAAGTGGCCTCCAGGGTTTTCACCATAAACACTTCAGGATCAAGACAATTTAAAGGGCATTTTATAGACTTTATAGATAAGTTTTCTGGACTGGCAAACTGTGTTTGTGGTATCCATTTTTAAAAAGGAGGCAGGATCTCTTCCATTCATAATGCTTTCATAGTCCTCAGCCCTCTTGGGAAAGCCTGCTCTAAGATACTAAGCTTTCATCTGATTTAAGAGCTCTTCATTCAGAAGAAGCAATGTGGATTTCATCCTAGCCATTAAAAATGGATTACAATTTGTTCTTCAAGGGATAGCATAGGGGTCATGTGAATATACTATTACTGTTTACATGTACATTATGGACCTGGAAAAGGGACTTGGACAGATACCATGAAATGTATTCTGGGAACTGTTGCAGCAATACAGCGTCCCAGAGCCACTGCTGTGTGGCACTTAGTCTCTGCAATTGCAGGCCAAGAGCTGGGCCCACATTGTGTGCATCAATTCAGATACATTCAAGGTAAATGCAATAACTCTGCTTCACTTCAAATAGATATGAAGCCTGTTCTAGAGGAAGGCAATTTCTTGAGACATATAATTGACCATCCTACATGTCCTGTTTGTATCAAAAGCAAAATTTAAGTCTCTAGACTGAGTAGTTGTAATGCTATTGGTTCTATGGATGTGCCAAAGGTCTATCGGAGCAGGATGCAAGGATGGCTTGTAAGCCAGGCACAGATCGCCTCTCTACAGTCCATAGGAAATGGAGTATAAAGATAGGGTTTTGAGGTTATCTGCATCGGACATGTTTTCATCCCGGCTTTCCAGCAGGATCACATCCTATATTCCAAAATGTTTGTGGGAAAATTCTGGAGGTCACTTTCAAAGATTTTTTTTGTGAGGGACTTCTGCGGCCATTCCATTTGCTGCATGAGCATCTGCGATCTGGACCCCGGTGGGGGGGGGAGCCCCCTCCAGTTGCATACTGAAGGGAGCGTTGTAGTCAATGATGAGTATGATAAGGGGGCTGAATGCAGAAATGGTACTGATCTAGATGCCATGACCTTTGCTCAAAGGTTGAGCAACATGCAATGATTTGCATACTACATAAGACATATGTTGGTCAAGTCCCAAAGGGTACTATTAAGCATTTCTTGTCACTGAGTTTTAATAGTCTGATATAGATGCCATGCCCTTGCTTGTTTTTAAATGTTAATGGCCAGTCATAGTACAGTAGGAAATATATGCATGTTAAGTTTGCTTCTGAAACTTGATGGTGAATGGCTTTAATAGTAACAAGCGATTTGTTCGAAAATCTACAGATTTATTTTGCAAACTCTCTCTTCCCCCTTGTCGTAGTATTGCTAACATTGATGTTTACTTAGAGATGAGCTGCTGAAGTAACACCTGCTTTGTGTGTGCTCTAGACACAGATCTTCATGCAACACATCATAATGCAATGCCTTGAAGACATAATACAGATGATCACTCAGAAGTATTTATATTAAAAAAAAAGACAAATCCTAACTGCATAATCTTCTTCTAAAGATTACCTTTATTAGAAGTCCATGGAACTTGTCTGAGTAATATGCATAGTTCTGAAGCAGGATGTAGTGGTACCATATTTACTTATAGGGCTGATTAATGACATGTATAAGGGAATTGTAACATCCTTGTTTAAACTAGACATGGTTTTGAGCATGATATGGGCATCTCATGTTTTTTTCTGGTTATTGCACTCACATTTTAAACAAGGTCGATTTTTTTTTCAGCACTCTCGAAGAATATAAACTGTCAGAGTGCCCTTAGTAATTATCTGTTCAGCCATTTTTTACTTCCAAATCTGAAGATGCAACTTTTCTTGGTGTTCAGAAATAAGCCACTCAACCTATCATGTAGCAGTCCCATATTTACAGAATGTCTATATATCTTAACAGATACCAAGAGGATAGAAAAAACACCAGAAATAGTAAAGTGCCCAGCAGAGAGTCCCTTTGGGTTACTGTCATAGGATTCAAAAGACGATCACCATGTAGACTTGCTGCATTCTGTTGTCACTGTTATTTGTCCCACTGAGTAACTTGTCCACTTCAATTTAGCATACAGATATTATCAACAATTTTATATGGAAGTGTGTTGTGGATATAATCAAAAGTGAGCTGTATATACACAGCGTAAGGGCTTTATCCAGTGCCACTTTAACCTCCATTCAATTTAGACTCTGTTTAAAAGGCATGACCTGCCTTCAATAAACCCATACTGACAACAGTCAAGGAATAGTCAAGGTTTGCAGTATCTCATATATTAGTCCCATAACTCTTCTCTCCATTAATTTGGATGGAAGGCATGATAGGCTTATCAGTTTGAGTCTTAAGAGGATGCAGTTGTTCACTACAGGTACGCAACACTGGAGATTGTCAAGCTAGATCAGGAGTGTTTCATGATCCAAGGTATTTTAGCCTGCTTAAAGCATTTATATGTATCATTAACCGTAGGTACAAAATTCGAGAGGTAGTGTCATGACCCAAAGACATAGTATTTTTTTTAATTTGCTGAAGGATTATATAATTATATATATTATTAGCGGCTCCTGATAAAGTTGTTGAATGGCAACCTGTCAAACCGAAAAAAAATGTCAGAAGAGCGGATTTAAAATCAGCTGACTGTACGCAACAGCAGTGGTTGAGAACAAGATTGCAGTATAGTGATAGGGAATTTTGTCCTTTCCCGCTTTAGTGCGACCACAGAATTGGTGTATATAATTAGGAGGGGTGTGTGAGTGCCCCTCCCCACATGATGGGTTCAGGGGGCTGTTCTTTTCTTTAGCTTTTTTCAGTCAGCCACTGATTAACACGTCTTGGTTAATCAGTTACAGTTTCAAATCTTTAAGTTTTGACCAGCTGTCATAGACCCTTTCCTTAATAGAAGTTTATTTTAACTTAAAAGTCTTAAGTGTTTCAAGCTTTTAAAGTTGTTACTAAATTACTAATGTGTCTATTAGCATATTAGATACTGCTTTAGGATGAATGACTACCTAGCTATTGATTACCTCTAAGTTTCATTCTTGGTTAGTTCCTCTGAATTTCTTAATTAATATGTACAAAGTCTATTTATTTCCTTCAACTTTTGCTACCAAACAAGTGGATTATTTTTTTCTCAGTTTAGATTCTTTTTAAAGGTTTTCTGGTATCTCCTTGTTTATCATCTATTATAATTCCACCTTAAATTCATAGGTAAGTACTAGGGAACCAGTCTGCAGTCCATTTCAAGCCTAACCAAAACACACAATTCAACATTTCCCTCTAGCCTCAAGAAAGGTAGGATAAGACAGACCAGGAGAGAACTTGAGGCTGCCCATCCATTGATATGGATTTACTCTGAAGGTGACAAAGGTGCGACTCTGCTTAACATGTGGAAGTTTGCTCCAGAGGTGAGAGATACATTGGGATACATATCTGTCATGTCAGTGTCTTATTTATCTGCTGATGAAGGTTTATTCTTTAAATTTGTGTTACAGGTAGATGTGATTTTTTGATATTCAACTTATTATAAAGGCTTGCTGCTATCTTCAACTGTTTTGGATTTTTTGTTTGTAAGTGCATATTAAAATGAACATTGTCAGTTATTTATTGCAGTGTGTAAGTTTAGTGCATACATAATGTTGAATACAATGCTGTACCTTGACATTATAAATTTCTATTTTAGTTTTTAACGAATGATTATGCAGAAAACTACTTAAATTCTGTAAAGTACATTTTATATTTGTATGTGACACTTTTTTCCCCGATGCATTCTGCTGAAAAGGGGTTGTTTAGCTCAAACAGAGTAATATGGTTAAAGTAAAATAAATAAATATATAAGTTATTAAATAAACAGTATGCGAAGAAGGTAAGTATGCACATTTTATGACCAACACTTCTAAAAGGGTGGCATCGAGTACATTTGAAAAATCATGAAGTGCACCTTCAGTGAAAGCCCTTGAGTATAACTTTTAGGACAGACGTATCACACATTTCCTCAGATGTATCACACATTTCCTTGAGGCAGTCTGATGTTTTGTTAGGTAAATAATCACTGGCACATTACTCTTAACATCAGATATGAATAACTGATTAGTCACATCAAATTCTGTAAGCTTTGTTGACCTAGTTGGCTGACTGTGCGATTTCCATTTACAATGGAAGCCTAGAGTCAAAGATTATGCAAACATTAACAAAGCAATGATTTAGCACAACACACTGAACTTTTTAAGAAGAGTAAAGCAATCACACTGGAAACATTCTTCTGTCTCCTCAAATCTACACACCAGAACAGACTAGGTTTGCTGGGTCAGCTATAACATTATGGCTTCAGAGCAGAGGTAGTAGCACAGTTATTATAACAAAACGCAGTAGGAAACAAACCTGAAGAAGATCCAACATGAACATCAACTGCAAGAGGAGTTGGTGGGCAAGTGACTGAGAAGTACTCCTGCAGTGAAGACATGTGCAGGATAAAGTAAGTGTCAGACCAGGAGATGGAATGGAAAGGAAACAGAAAGGCCTGGAAAATAATACAACTGAACAGAAAACAGTGAAGAGGGAAACAAATCCCAAGTTGGCGTAATTTAAGAAATGCTAGGGAAAACTTGTTAAATGTATACTAACATTACATACAATGTACTTGTCTAAGTACAAGCTCGATAGTGGCATTAATACTGGCATGCAAAAGCTGCAGGGTCATGTGTGTACTAGTGGAATTTGCCTTTATGTATAATTTGTATACAATTACAGTTCTATCATGACCTTAGTGAGAATAGTGTAGGTAGCATACCTTTTTTTTTTCAAAGCTATGATGAATGGAAGTGGAGCTGTGATGTGACTAACATTTGGTTGTCCGGTTTACCACTCTTGGGCTATAATTAACTGAAATATGGGCTGCATGGAGCAATCTTATTCTTACAGGCTGCAGAAATTGGTTACTTTGCCAAATCTGGACTTACCGTTTTATTCTTAAGCGGCCATCTTGGGTTGAATTTCAATAGCTGAGCATGTGTAAGTAGTGCTGTCTGTAGACTCAGTATTAACATCTGCTACAAAGCATGTTAACATGAAGCATGATTAGGTTTGAGTGGAAACTTGTCTTAATCTGAAAGATATGAAATTCCCATCTATGAAAGTCCCATTTACTCCCCCCCCCCTACACAGAAGTCCTCATTGCATGTTTTTCTAATGCAGTAAGCAGATATTTGAAGTTGATTAAAGAGACTTCTGGACACTGACATAGTTCTCCAAGATGATCAGATAATTACATGGGTTCAAGTAAACCAATAATGCAATGCAGTTTACATTTCTTTAGAGAGATCAGTAATTAAGTATGTGTGTGTGTGTGGGGGGGGGGGTCAAGCAAGTTCTACAAGAAAGCATTACTGATATTTATATATCTATAATCAAATAACTGACAAAGACATAATAGATCCCACCCAAGGATACTACACTGAATGCTTTTAATGTTTCATAACCTATGTCTGTGTGTTATTATGCAAGTCCTGTCTTATATAACAACATTTATCGTTTAACTAGCTCATGATTCTCAATATTTCTTAATTAGGGAAAACAGATCCTTATGTAAGCTATGAGAGAACCCCCCCCCCCAATCACACCAAAAAAAAAAAGGGTCAATCCCATAACCATTTACAGACTACAAGAAGGAACCAAAACCCTTTGGTGCACTTCTGATGTTAACTGGGATCTGTACCATTCTTTGCATTACAATTATACAATAAAAGGCCACTAGTATTCCAAAACACTCAGTCAGCATGTCCATTGTAAATCTAGCATACCCCAATAGAAAGCAGTCTAGCCATTTAAAATCTTCCTGAATGGCCAGCTTTTTATTGGAATATTCTCCTTAATGCTATCCAAATGATATTTTAAGAGGTGCAGTGTTAAAATATTATAAAAAAAAAAAAACAGGGAAGTTGTGCAAAACTGTAAATAGTTGAAGTATGGCTACCACCAGCACAATCGATCATACTACTAGTAACCATGTCTCTCAACTATTCACAGAATATATTGCAGAACACCCCAATTTTCCTCATATTTTTGCCACATCCCTCATAAAATCTTTGTTTTTGACCCATCGCATTTAAAAACAAAGCAATCCCTGTCTGCCCTACTGCATTGTGTTGATGTACTATGCAAGACTACAGACGTACGTGTCTTATGCATGAGCAGTACATCACTACGGAGCAAAGGAAGCAGAGGAATGCTTAAGTGCCATTATAAAGTTAGATTTAAGGGGAGCAATTTCTTTCTTAAATAATTTCATTGCACAATAGCAATAATCCATGACTGGATGTGGGTATCCCAGGATTTACCCATACCCACTCATGGATTATTGCTGAAATACTTTATTGTATTCTGAAGCAGGGGAAATGCGAGACAGAATTTGTTTCTTTCCGCTTATATTTCAGTGTCTGTCTCCAAAAGAAAATAATTTTATGGTGAAGTACGAGACATTCTCATGTTCAAGCAGAGAATATTAAAAGATATAGCTAGCTTGCCAAAAGTTGGATACATCTGCCAGGGCTTATAATGAATGCTTCTAATAAATGAAGTCCCAACCCCCCACCATCATTATACATATTATGGGTATGATTTATCTAAATGATGTCTGTGGTCTAT
Source organism: Protopterus annectens (assembly GCF_019279795.1). Taxonomy (NCBI): domain Eukaryota; kingdom Metazoa; phylum Chordata; order Ceratodontiformes; family Protopteridae; genus Protopterus; species Protopterus annectens. The sequence goes on along the minus strand of NC_056750.1, from coordinate 676,986,432 downwards.
TAAAGAATTACTTTTAATCATCAGTACAAACATAGCTTGTTGTTCAATAATGAAAGCAGTTTTTCATTGCACATCTTGTTTGAGTATTGCATTTTCACTTCACTCTACATTTTCCTGATAGTATAGTTCACAATTTTGATATACCCTATTGTTGCAAAATTGCATTTTTAATTTGTGGTCCTGCACCTAGTAAAATTTCTTAACATGCCCGCCCCTCTTGAAAGTTGGAGGAGTGAGCAAATACGAGGCCAGTATATACATTTCACTGGGATTTTTACAAGTTGTAGGACACGCATCCATAGTGTTAACAATAAATTAAACAAATAAAAACAGATAAATGAATGAAAGAAACAAATTACAGCATTAAGCAATTAGATTTTTATTCTTGCCATCTTTTATTAAAGAAGCAATTTCTATGACTTTTAAAAATAATATCCACATAGGAAGATGTCCTTTGCATAAATCATTTGCATCCTTTACCAGCAGTTTTGATTAATGCGAGTAATTCCCTTTCTTATCTGCTGCCCGGAATTGACCATCAAAGTCAGAAAATGCCTTGTCTGACAAATTTAAGTAAACACACAATTTACAAATAAATGAAAACATATGTAATGTATATAGTGTACTTCAATTGCTTTTGCCTGCTGGACTTTTGTGACTTGCCTTTATTTTTTTTGTATGCACATGCCCACGTACACACACACACACACACACACACACACACACACACACACACACACACACACACACACACACACACACACACACACACACACACACACACACACACACACACACACACACACACGTCATTAGTGCTGTCTTCAATATATTAGATCACTTTTTTCTATCAAGTACTGCTACTATCTCACGTGTTGGTTTCTAGCATTCGGAGGATATGTATTTTTAACAGACTCACTACACTTTTGATGTTTTCTCCTTGCACATTTATGACATTATGTTTTTTCCCCTTCCACACAGAATTGATACCATTGACTGCTCATATCTTAAATGATCCCAATATATAGCATTTCTGTTAGATAACTGAAGGCTGCAGAAAAAGCAACACTGATCTTTTTTTACTGATTATTTTGTATATAAATAAAGAAATAAAGAACAGTTAAAAGTCTGCCCTGTTATTGCAGGAAGTCCCTGTGTAGGTATCTCTTATCTCTATCCCCAATGTCTTTATTTTATGCATTGACCAAATTTGTCCTTAATGTGGTATACTGTACTACTGAACTGAATCTTCCATCATCCAGTTACAACCAGTGCCAGCACCCCACCCCCAGCTTTTCTTTATTCCTTCATAACCCAACCCCCACATGGCCACTAACAATTCAGTGACCGCATTGCATTCTCTTTGTCACATATGGCGACTTGAAATTGCGATAGAACTGTACATTTCAGTATGACTAAGAGAGCACAGCAAATCAATACACACTGACAGAATAGTAATATGGAAGTGATGGCATAAGCACTGGGAAATTACACATGCGTATACAGCTTTTTTGGGGCATATTAATGAGTTGTTTAGGTCAAGGCTTTAGAAATGAAAAATGTCTGGTGATAATATGTCTGTCATTTAGTACACTAAACTTTTTACTTTTAATTAGTAGGGCTCCAGATCAAATAAGTGCTGGAGTTGTGTTTTTTTATAATTTCTCATTAGAACAGTTTGTCATCTATAAAATGAGCGTTACTCGTTTCATTTGCTAAAACTGTCGTATCATCTCATATTGTCCTTCTAAAATGTAGCTTGGTCTTAAGATTTCATCTGTTCTTTTCCTGTCCCTAATCACACAATCTCTGCCTTATTCCTGAGTATATGGTTAAATAATAGAATGGCCTTTTTCTAAGCATATAAATAAATTACTCTGCTCATAACAGGTTCAGACAAATGAAGTCCACATTATTAATCATGACACATGACTACATGTAACATAGCATCTTCCTGGAAATCCAGTCATTCAAGAGAAAGATACAGAACCTAACATTTCTCAGAACACTAAACAGATAGCAGGTGGACAAAACCTCAGGTTAGTATAAAGCAGGTTCGTTATCCTCTTTCTCCATATTTTTAGTTCCTGATTTGTCTTTAACCATTAGCTATTTTGCACTCACCCTCCATATGCAATAGGACTTCACAATGCATTTCAACAGAGATACAGACTTTTAAAGCTACTGCAAGCCTCCAATGTGGGAGCAACTGTATGGGGGGGGCTAGCTGTTGGATCTCGTGATAGGAAAGTCCCACATGCAAGTTAAGGCTGCTGGATTGTTTTCCAAGGTTTTTTTTCTTTAAAGTTTATTAAAATATAAAATAAATAAAAAAATGAAATAAATAAAATATTAGAACTTTAGGGGATCAGTTTCTAAAAGACTTGCTCTTGGTGCAAGTGACTTACTCCAGTGCAAGGTCTATTTATAAAACAAAATGTTTTGGAATCAGACCCTAGATCTTTTTGGAGGAAGCAGGAATGAGGCACATTAAACAGTTGCAACATTATTCTCAAGCTTCTTTCGTCCAATATACACTCGTTATGTGTCAGTTCCTGATCCTCAATGCCATTTTAATACTACCTTTCCCCCGTACACTCCACCTTCCTGATGTCTATCTCTGTAAATCCCTGCACAATATTTCAGATGCAATCTTACTAATAACCTATATACTGGAAGAATGACATTGACAGGGTGGCCTCATGTTAAGATCTCTGCCTCATAGCTGCACGTCCAAGATTTCAGCCAAACCTGCACCACTGTGTACTGTTTACGCGTCCACCTCCATGTCTGCATGGGTTTTCTTCAGGTACTCCTGCTAAGCTATTTCATTTGGTTTACTTGAAACCATATGTAAATGTTGTATTTACCCTTGCTTTGAGGACCCGCAGCATGACTGAAAAAGCTCTGTAAATGATCATCTCACTAACTGAATTAACAAGAAATCATTTAAATAAATATCTCCATCCTCTGAATTCACACAGCACCTCAAGATGCAGATCAGCATTCTAGCAACTGCAATCGCAATCCCCTCACTCTGTTGCAGGAATAGGTTTGGAACAGTCATTTCTAGACAGATTTGGTCTACTCCCTAGATCCATACCTTCTTGTCTTAATTTTGAAGCAGATCTTCATCACTCTCAAACTACATATTTTGTACTACTTTATTTTAAATTCTAGCTTTCATCTGTATGCATTCTTTGCATCCTTAAACGGAACATTTTTGAAGACTAAATTGCCAGAACCAGTTTCATTACTATGATTATCCGTATGAATCCTATTTTCCCCTCCATCTTGTTAATTTAGACACACATGTTAAATAGCTGTTTTGCACTGTGAAACAATACACTTGTTAATGGCTTATCACTAAATTACCACCCTATAATCACACTGTTTTTTTTTCCTATCCACTACTTTTTCGTCCATCTTACTAAATTTGGTCCTACCTTCTGCTGCTCATCTTTCTCAAAGCCTTTTGCATACAACAAAGTCAAACGCCTCTCTGAAGTCTAGGTATATCACTTCCAGGTTTGTCTGATCTATGCTATCTGTGATCCAGTGTAGAACTGCAGCATATTCAAGTTGGTAAAATGTGTGGCATGGAAGCCATGTTTGTCATCCAGTTGTAAGTTGAGTGGCATCCAGGTCATTAGCCAGTCTGTTCTGCAGAAATATATTCATCAGACTTCTAGTGAGGGATTTAAAATTAACTGGCCTACACGTAGCTTTGTTCCTTACTGGGATCTCCTCTATCTCCCCTCATCTAGTGACAACCCTCTTACCACATTTTGGTGGGTTAGGAATTGCCAACAAAAGTATCTGTGGACAAAGTCATTCAACAATGATAGATTTCCACAGAGTAACCAGATCACAGGAGATGCTACTGGAGAATGAACGCTATTTATTTATTTATTTATACAAATTTATTATTTGTGTGTGTGTGTGTGTGTGTATATATATATATATATATATATATATATATATATATGTATATATATATATATATATATATATATATATATATATATATATATATATATACATACATATATATATATATATATACATATACATACACACACATGCAGCAGTATTCCATCCAGTGGGGAGCGGAATAAGCCGGTCTACAGTACCACTTGTTTGGAAACGGATAAAGTTGACTTACACAAGAAGCTTGACAACATTGAGGACAGTTGTCCTATCCCCAATGGACAGGGTTCAGGGGCCAGGGGATGTCCTATTGAAATTGAACAAGTATTTAATACAACTGAGCCACTTAACAGCAGTAAAATCAACATTTCAGATTTCACATTTGACTTTTCTATTTACGATGTCGATGAGGAATCCAAACGTTTAGGCGCCAAGCCCAAGAGAATAATTCCCACAAAAACGTATTCTAATGCTGTTGGCAGGAATGAGCATCAATTTAAAGGTACTGTAAACTCCCCAATTAATCCTACGATACCAGTGGGAAGAGTTGGTAATGATGATGAAATACGGTTTAATACATTTTTGAACATGGACTGTAAATTTGTTATAATATCTCAGAATAATGATATAAATAATACCAACTCTGAAGAAATGGGAACTTTGACGGATATGATTTTTGCAATGGGGAAGAAGTTAAAAAACATCAATGGTATTAAGGCAGATAATGCTTATTTACAGAAATGTATTACAATGAAAATTGTACCCAAGGGTATGAGATTTTTTAAAGTACCTATGGGAATAGTGTTGACAGATAATGTAACTAGTGATTTTAATCAATTTTTTGACAAGTGTGGTGTTAAGTTCATGAAAATGATTATTAAGTACAATGACGAAAAGTTAAGTAGATTAGTACAGGAAACTGAGAAATTAAATATGAAAATTACTAGTGATCTATTGTTTTCTGAATGGGAAAGGTTATATTGTAAATAATTTAATATGACAGAAAGGTGGATACACAATATTTGTGAAAATAAACAGAAAAAGATTTAGAGAGATGTGGAACAATATAAGAAAGGGATGGTGTACAACTGGTCTAGAGAAAAAGTAAAGAATGTTTTTTTTTAATATGACACATCAGAATGAACAGAACATAGGTAATGTTCAAAATAGTGAACAGTTTTATAACAAATCACATTTTTGGAGGGACCAGACACAACAAGGGCAACCATACAGAAACCATTATCAAAAACAATATTATCCAAGAGGGAAGGACAAACAGAAGGAATGGGGCAATGACAGAAGTTGGTAGGAAAAGGGACAGATGCCAATATGAGTATTATCTTTGGTAATATTATTAAAGTGAAGGATAGAAAGTATACATTATTTTAATATTTACAATTATTCTAACAAAAGTATACATACTTCAGTTTATGGCAAAGGGGATGAAGTACATACCGACCCCCCGTTTTGATTTAGTCGATTGTTTATGTGAAATTAAGAAGTTCACCAGGAAAATGAATCTAGCAATCATGTATAACGACAAGCCTAATATTCATAGGGATACAAATAAAGAAATACTTAAGGTGAACATAGGACTTGGTTTGAAAAGCACCTATATTCCCCCTAGTCATCCAGTAATAGATGTTTATGAGAAAATTGTGACCAGAGAGACTTATAATTTATACAGTGAATATAGGAATAAATCATTTACTAGCAATTTGACTACAGAGAGAGATACACTATGTGAACTTCAATCTGATACTAGTGTGAGGGTAATGAAACCAGACAAAGGCGGTGGGGTAGTTTTATATGATAACATAGAATACATCAAAAAAAATGTACGACATCCTATATGGTTCAGGCAATTATGAACCAATTTCTGTTAATGAGATCAATATTGCATACCAAAGAATTGATTCTTATATTGAAGAATTCTACATAGACGGTAGAACAGATAAAGATATATATACATTTTTGAAGGTTAAGAACCCTAGGTTAGCTACCTTGGTGGGTATACCTAAGGTTCACAAGAATGTGATAGACCCACCTTTTAGACCCATCATTTCAGGTAGTAAATCTAAAACTTTTCCGATGGGTAAATTAATTGATGTCAGATTGAAGCATATATACAACAAAATTCCACATATGATTAAATATTTGTGGGAATTCTTGAGAAAATATCCCACTCAATCTTGGAATAACAATATCATTTTTGTAACTATTGATGTCATAGATCTTTTTTCATGTATTCCTAAACAGGCTGGACTTGAAGCTTTTTGCAATAGTATTATAAAACATTCGGATATAAAATGGGAAGAGGTTAGTCTACTCATGGAACTAATGAATATAGTCTTAGACAACAACTTTATTTACTATGAGGGAGAGTATTTTAGGCAAACCAGGGGGGTAGTTATGGGAGCAGCATGTGCTCCCATATTTGCCAACCTGGTGATGCTGGATTGGGAAGATAACACCTTATTCCCTAGTTCACACTTTTCTGACATTTTTCACTATTCGAGATTTTTGGATGATATTTACATATTGTGGAATTCAACTAAGGAGAAACTGGATGAATTTATAAAATTTTTGAACAATAGTAGTGACTTTCTAAAATTTACATATTCTCAAAGTAAGGAGGGTATCGCTTACTTGGATACATATGTATATAAACAAGAAGGGTGTTTATATTCTAAAATATATAGGAAGGACACTTTTTCTAACTATTATCTTGAATATAGCAGTTTTCATCCCTCCAAGTTAAAATACAACATATATAAAGGACAATGTATAAGAGTTTCACGTATGACATCAGACTATAATATCTTAGTAGAGGAAATCAATCTTACTAATAATATGTTTCATGAGAGAGGATACCCACAAAAGAAGTTGAATGAGGTGGACAAATATGTGTTACAAGAATGGGGTAACAAGTATAAACCACTTTTGGGATCTGACATGGAAAACAACTTGACAACTAAATTTAAGGACTATACCAATAGGGAAATAAAAGGGACGGACCATTATCAGAGATCTTTTATTACATTATATAGTCCTATTGTTAAAGATGTCATTGGAATTATTATGAAATATTGGTATTTGATTACTAGTGACACAAGTCTATTAGAAATAATAGGTAGTAAACCAGGAATAGTTTGTAAGATGGCCAAGAATATCAAAGGTTATTTAGAACAATATAGAATAACAGTAAAAGATAATAGTAGAGGAAGGATACAGTATACTACAAAATGTGGTTTGTGTAACCAATGTAGATACATTACAGACAAAAAGGAAATAGTGATATAAAATTCATTTAAACTCAAATTCGTTAAAGGGAATTGTAACACTAGAATGGTGATATATATAGCAATGTGCAAAGAATGCACAGGTTAACAGAGAGGTGCCTAAAAAATGAATATATGAACATATGTACAATATAAAGAAGAGGGATTCTACAAGGGCTTTGTATAGGCACATAGAAAAGGAAGGTCAGACACATGAATTTAAATTTGCAATATTAGACATCATTAACAATGATCCTCGAGGTAGGGACTATAAGAGTTTATTAAGTTATAGGGAGATGTGGTGGCAGTTATATCTTGACACCACCTCACCCCCAGGGCTTAATGATTATATAGCTTGTAAGCCCATATTGGAAATGAGTTAGGAGTACTTACTAATTAAGATTACTTATGGTCCTTCCAGTGATTGTTTTCATTGCTCCCTTAGTTTGGTGACAAATAGGTTATACATATATACATGCACATACAATACATATAGGTAGTTGTATATTTACATCTCTTTTTATTTTTTATTTTTTATTCTTATTTTTATTTTTATTTATATTGATATACAAGTCCAGCCTTTCAGCAATAGAGAGATAACATAGGTTTGTAAATTTTAGGTGGTTTTGTCATTATATGTATACAATGTGAAATAATATGTATTTTAGCTACTATTTGACACGTTTTAAGGTTAGTAGCAATTATTTACAAAACCATCTGATATTGGTCACATTCAGAAAACTGATAATCAGATTTTACTTATTCGTTCTTATATATTTCACACAGAGATATGCGTGAATATAGACAATGATTATATATGTATTAGCTAGCATACAACAGGAAAACAAAGTCATTGTACACAATCAAGCAGCGTTTTTTTAGCAGACAGCTGAATGTTAATGATATTCTGCTACAGAAACTGATGTTACAGTTTTACGTTCAATGGAAACAAAGTACATATAACAGTGGCATGTATTTTAAAATAATACCAGCAACATTGCTAGTATTTGATTAGTGTTTTTTAATAGTTTTACATATTTTTAGGATTCAGAGCATATGCAATTGCATGGGTAGAGTGACGTATATAAAAGGGCAATATTGCTTTAACTTACAGAATGCAATTGTTTGAATTTGTTGATTTTGGCGCCAAAAAAGTAATATAAGGCGTCTTGGAAATAGACATGGTGTTCTGAAGAAGCCCATATTTTATGGGTGAAAGCGCTTAACCGTTATTCTGTAGCGGCATTTGGCTTTTACAATCTTTCAGTAATAAAAGTATCATTTTTATTCTGGCAATGTGGATATGCTTTTGAGAAGGTGTTGAGCTATTTTTACTGGAGGTGAAGCTGTGTCTCCCGGCTGGACTAATTTTCCATATTTGAGGTGACCGAGCACTTATTGGTAACTACGTAGCATAAATATTTAGTTATTTTATTTATTTAAGCACACAAATATTAACTGCTCAGTATAAAACAAAAATATAAACAGTCAACCAAGATATTGGAGCAGAAACACAACTGCAGAGTAATGGCACTCCAGACTTCTACCTTTAAAAAACATTTAATAACAAGATGAGCACTTCCACAATAACAATTGTTTAGTCAGATCACATAGGTTTGAAAATGCACACTTAATATATATTCAACTAGCCAATAGCTGCATATGCATTTCCAGTTGCTAGGTAGCTGATTAATTTATTCTAAAACCTTAAAATAATACTCCACCATCCTAGGAAAGAACACAAACACAAATTACCTAAACCCTTGAAAAAGCATATAAAAAACATACCATATTAAAATACACACATATATTCACTTAAAAGGACAAATATACACACACACACATTATATATATATACACACATACACACACACATATATATACATATATATATATATATATATATATATATATATATATATATATATATATATATATGCACCCTTACACGTTCCCATACTCATCAGTATGCACCTATATCTTACTGAATGCACACATACTCATGTTCATACAAAAAATGAAATAAAATGTATGTGTGTGTGTATATATATATATATATATATATATATATATATATATATATATATAGGTTCATAGCTAACTAGGCTATTGCCCCTAGGGCCTATATAAGTCTAGCCAAATGGTACCCTGGCTTTCGCCACCCAAGAAAATTATTTTCCTGTGCCCCTGTCGAGCAGAGCCACAGAAGTGATCCCCAGGGTGAATTTCCTACCTCACATCCAATCATCAAGATTTTTCTTGAAGCGTGCTAATGAGGAGCTTTGTTTGATATAGATAGGTAGTTTGTTCCAGAGTATGGGAAGTCTCGGACAGGAATCTATCCCTCCAGCATGTTCTGTTTATTGTGGTGACAAGGTTTAGGTCCCTAGAGGATGTAACTCGGAGGGATTGGGATTTCTTTAAGTGAAGCATGTCCAACAGCTCTGGGTTTGATATAGCTTTGTATGTTAGGCAGAGATCGCCTCTAAGTAGGCGAGATGCAACGGAGTAAAGCTGGAGTTTTTTTGAGACGGTCTGCATAGGGCATCTGTTTGAGGCCGGTAATCCTCTTTGTAAGGTATTTCTGTGGCACACATGTATGTATAAACTATAGAGAGTAATTATTTCTTCTTCAATCTACGTGCCTTGAGGACAGGTTTAACCAAAACAAAGTCATTCAGCCCTGGTGCTTGACATTTCAGCAAGAAATGCTAAATTCCTTGAGTGAATATGGGTCTTATCACCAAAGAATTGTTTCAATATTTTTTAGTTGAGAAATGGTTACTTCCTTCCTTTAATGGTTTGCTGAAATTACAAAAGAACTTGCTTAGACCACCATTTAGGCCCATTGTACCAGGTGGTTGATGAAGCCTATGTCGTTCTATGTGGAGAAGCAACTATGTCCAGTGGTGGAAGTGTGTCCTTTGAATTGTGTGATATGAAGCAGTTTTTACAGGACCTTTATATGGCCTTGACGACGAATGTTGAGGTCACTAAATGTTTGTTACTCACGCTTGACATGACCTCGTTATTTACTGTTATACGTAATGAAGAAGGTATAGAGATGATGAAGAAGGTTCTGTTAACCAAAAGTGTTTATGATTCTTGTCAGGCAGATTTTATTTGCTACTTGTTGGAGCTAATATCGGAATACAATATTTTTGTTTTTGATGGGGTACATTACAGGCAGACCTCTGGCGTAGCTACTGTCACATATTGTGCCAATAGCTACACCAATTTGGTCATGGCTAACTGGGAGGATGAACATGTTTGGTGTAGCATGCTACAAGGACTTAGTAAATGTCTATCATTGATTTGTAGACTATTTGTTTTTGCTGTGGGCAGGGGATGAGGAACAATTACTTGCATTCGTCCCAACATTTAAACGGCAGTAGTCCCTTTTTGAAGTTTACTGTTAAACATTCATACAATCAAATTGAATTATTAGACGTGCAGATTTTCAAAGAAAATGGTAATCGCCAGACTAGATTGTACAGGAAGGAATACTTTCACCCAATTTATGTGCAACATACTAGTATGCACCCCAAACACGTTTTTATTAATGTCCTTAAGAGACAAACTATTAGAACCAGTACATTAACTGCGAGGAATGATGATTTTGAGAGTGGGTTGGAACAAGTGAAAAATGAGTTTTGCTGAGAGGATACAAGGCTAATGATAAACAAACTGTACAAGACATTGTTAGAGAAAATAGAGATAAATGGGACAGTGTATTTGGCACCCACACCACCGTTGGAGTTGACAGGAGCAAACCTAAAGATGTGATTTTTACTTTAACATATTATAGTGATATTGTCTGTGTTACAGGCTGATGCAAAAATAGCAATGTTAATGGGCTCTAGACCCAAGTATGGATATAAGAATAAATGATTCCTTAAGTATAGTGTATCTTTAAATCCCCTCCTCTGCATATGGCTGCTGAGCGTCCCTGGCCTTAGTCTCCTATTGATATTCTGTACCTAATTTCTCTGCCACTGGTTATACCCTGCTGGACATCTAAAACCAACAGACATCACCCACCATACCTATTTAACCTACACCCCTCCTGGGAAACCGATACAATTTTTCCCTTTGTTGAACTCCAAGATAACATATGTCATATGAGGTTCTACCTCCCTCTACATGCTTATGACATTGTTAACTAACTTACTAGCTCTCTAGTGTAAACCTGCCAGTATAGCTAGCAGCCATACCCGCTCTGCTCTGCCTTCTTTTACTCTGAACCCCCCTTACCCATGTTTACCTAGCCTTTTAGTAGCTATATTTCCTTTAAGCCTTCCTTTCTGATTTTCTAATCTCCAGCCTTTTGCTGTCTCCTCTCTGTGCAATTTCTGGTTTTGACCACTAGGTAGCAGACTTTACCTGCCTCTGATGCCATCTCCTGTTATTTTCTACCTACAGAATTAAAACCCTAGTTTTTCACTCTCCTCTTATTCTTCTCTCATATCTCAGTCAATATTTATACTAAAGCCTCTTAAGTCTTCTTTCCAAACATTTACAAGCACCTTCCTCTACCTCCCCTGCTTACCTTCCCATGTACTTACCTTTGATGTTACTGATTGTTTCTCGCACCATCCTGCTGTGTCTGCTCTTTGGGTCTTAGCCCTGATACCCTACTTAGACTGCACCAGCTGCACTGTCCCCTCTCTGTCCTTAATTTTTCTCTCCATCTTCTCCACTACCTACTCTTTTTTTTTTTTGCCAAATACCTCCTAAGAATCTGTCCGAAACCTCTACTTCCTCTCTGCTCTTTCTTCCGGTTAACTTCTGCCATCTCCACTTACTCCCCCCCTCCCACACACACCTCTTACTACATCCGCTCCAAACCTATCATAAGAAACCAGTTTCTGGAGGTGCCATCTTTAAATGGGTCTACCTGATAACACCGACACGCCAAAACACCGACAACAACAAAACCGAAAGAAACCGAAAGTTCAAAAACACGAAACTTCACATGCCCGACAAACCACAATCCTGACAATCAACAAAACAAATACCTTTCCCAAAAAAAACACAAACACAAGCACACCAAAAACCTTACAAACCTACACTAAACCTTACATACACAACTATCTATGCACTAACCTTAACCCAAACCCTAACCCTAAGGTCCGTCACTATCGCACACTTACCTTACCCGCACCCTAACCCTAACTCACTTAACCCGCACCTAAACCTAAAGTCCGTCACTATCGCACACTTACCTGACCCGCACCCTACCCTAACATCCATCACTATCACACACTTACCTTACCCACACCCTGACCCTAATGTCCATCCCTATCGCACTCTTACCTACCTCCCTCTACATGCTTATGATATTGTTAACTAACTTACTAGCTCTCTAGTGTAAACCCGCCAGTATAGCTAGCAGCCATACCCCCTCTGCTCTGCCTTATTTTACTCTGAACCCCCCTTACCCACATTTACCTAGCCTTTTAGTAGCTATATTTCCTTTAAGCATTCATTTCTGATTTTCTAATCTCCAGCCTTTTGCTGTCTCTCCTCTGTGCAATTTCTGATTTTGACCACTAGATGGCAGACAACCGGCCTCTGATGCCTTCTCCTGTTATTTTTCTACCTACAGAATTAAAACCCTAGTTTTTCACTCTCCTCCTCTTCTTCTCTCATATCTCAATCCGTATTTATACTAAAGCCTCTTAAGTCTTCTTTCCAAACATTTACAAGCACCTTCCTCTACCTCCCCTGCTTACCTTCCCCATAAACTTACCTTCGACTTTACTGATTGTTTCTTGCACCATCTTGCTGTGTTTATCCTTTGGGTCTGCCCCGTTCCGTTCGCCATGCGCTACCCTACCCCCAATTCCTACCCACCCTCAGTATAGTTACCTTTATTCTAACCCTGTATCTCCTCCGCTTCCCCGCAGCCAATCTTATTCTCTACCCCTTCCCCTCCCAACATTCATCAATTAATTAATCCCTCCCCATCTCTATCCCCTTGCTGCCTATACTCTCAGCCTTACTCCTCTCCTTCCCACTAAACACTCCTCTATTACTCCAGCTTCCTACTCCAAATTTAATTTACTCTTATTAAAAATGACTCCTCCACTTCCACAAACTTCACTTATCTCCTCTATAAGCATTCTCCTCCTAATAACTGTCTTCAATGCAACCTCCTATTCCTCTTACAAACTACCCCCCTCCTTTTCTCCCCCTACCTCGTCCACTCTCCCCCTTCCCCACTCCATCACTTCCCACTTTCACAGCATATCCCCCTCTCTACTTCAACCTAACCCTCTACACTATTTTAAACTAAAACTTCTAACCACTTCATTAAAGCCTCCTACTACCAAAATAAAATTGTCTGTCTCACCGAACAAAACTTGCAAACCAAAGGTCCTGCTCCATTCAACCTCAAATTGGCTTGCTCTAGCAGGAGACATTCACCCCAACCCTGGACCCAAGACTAAATATCTCACTCCCTTAGCTTTTCGGATAGTACCAACCCCAAATACCTCAAGCTCATTTCCATTAACGCACAGAGTATAAAAAACAAAATAGCACTCTTCCATGCTTGGCTAAATCATACTCTACCAGATATAGCAGCAGTCTCAGAGACATGGCTAAAACCTCACATTACTGACTCTGAGTTTTTACCCCCTGGCTTTCGAGCACTCAGATGTGACCACCAAAACAAAAAAGGAGGAGGAGTAGCCTTAATCTATAATAGCCTTCTGAACCTCCGTCCTTACCAGAATCCCATTCCTCAGTTCAACAATGCTGAACTAGTCATAGGAATTCTCAAAATGAATAACTATAAAAGTATTTGTATGATGGCTATCTACATCCCTCCTGGAGATATCACCACTCTAGAAAACATTCTCTCATAGGCAACTAACATAAAACTTGAGACATATATATTAGGTGATGTGAATATTGACTGGAATAGAATCAATAACAATAATCCCACCCTTTCTATCACTCTATTTAATTTCACCCAGCTAACAAACAGCATTTCCAGACCTAACAGAAATAATCCCTCAGGGTCCACTCTGGACTGGATGTTAGTCTCCCACCCTAATAAGATCTCTCACTCTGGTATACTACCTGACACAATGAGTGACCATCTCCCAGCCTTCATTCACAGAGCTACTCTCTACTCCCCTCACCAACACCAATACACTCATACTCTTAAACTTACAAACCTTAACCCTTCTATATTCTCCAAGACCCTTAAAATAACAAATTGGGACAACCTAAAAACTCTTCCAATAGATAAGGCCTTAGACTTCTTCAATACTACCTTCCTAGGCATCCTAAACACTCAAGCCCCACCTAGAACAAAATGAATAAAACCCAACTCCGCCCCTTGGCTAACAAAGGACACCAAAACACTTATGCTACAAAGAAACAAGACCTGAAAACTTTACAACAAAAATAAACACCCTGCAACCCTCCTTAAATATAAGCAACTCTACAATCTAACCAAAAAGTATGTCACAAATGATAAAAAATCTTACTAAACTAAACTACGGGCTACCCACTCCAAGAATCATAAACAATTCTGGAACTCCCATCAACTCTCTTTTGCACCCTGGTACAAAATACAATCCCTGTCCTGACAACAATAAAACTGACACAGAAATTGCCACCCTTTTTAACTCCTTCACCAGCTCTATAGCTGAACTTACTAAGACCTTCCCCAACCACATCCCCTCACCCTCTTCCTATCCCACTGTCCCTTCCTCTCCGCAACCCTCCACTCCTAATACCCCCCAACTTTTCATCTAAGATCCATCCCAACCTCCTACATTAAAAATATTCTTTCTAAACTTTAGCCATGCTCCAATGCCCCTAATCATATTCCCTCACTCTTTCTCAAACTCGCTGCAGATGGTATCGCCATCAGCATTCTCATCAACAGATCTATCCAGGAATCTTATGTCCCCAAATTATGGCATGCTGCCTTTATCTTGCCTCCCCACAAAGGAGGCAAATATAATAGCATCTCTAACTTCCGACCAATAGCCATTCTTTCCCCAATTTAAAAAATCCTAGAAAAATGCATCCACCTGCAACTCATGCCCTACCTCATCAACAATCAACTCCTCACCCCTAGACAACACAGCTTCCGTCCTGGCCATAGTACAATAACTGCTCTTGTCTCTTTTTTAGACATAGTCAACCATTCCCGTGACTCTGGAGAAATTGTCTCCACTGGCCTTCTCGATCTATCCAAGGCATTCAACACCATCTCCCATACCCATCTTCTGAATCGCCTTTCTAACCTCAATCTCTCCCAAAAATCCCTTGCATGGTTCAATAGTTATCTCTCTGACAGATCCCAGGATGTGAAATGTCAAACTGGTACCTCGACCTTCCTATCTACCCCAACCAGGGTTCCCAGGGGTCTATACTTGGACCAATGCTCTTTAATATATTCATCAATGGTTTCCACACTGCTATTCCAAACACTGAAATAGTGCAATATGCAGATGACTCCTCTTTAGTCTGCTCTGCTCTTAGCCTTCCGAAGCTCCAGGCAAAAACCCAATTGGCCTTTACAACTACAGAGAACTGGATGCTTCAAAACCATCTCTCCCTTAATGCCAATAAATCCAAAATCTTTCTTTTCTCCCCCCTAAAGCCTTCCCTCTCAACAAACAATCCTTTAATATCATCAGCCATACTAACTCCACTATTGAAGTTGTTCCTTTCGCTAAATGTCTTGGGGTTACCATTGATGAACACCTGAAATTCAATATACATGTCCAACTAAATATTAAGAAAACCCATCAGAAACTTGGTATTCTATACAGAAACTCTCACTTTCTCTCTCCATCTACGAGGCAAACTCTCACCACTACCGACTTACTACCGTCACTACTGTATGGTGCTGCACTACTAACCAACCTCTCTTCCACCATCTCTGCAAAACTTGAAATCTGTTACCACAAAATCTCTAAATTTGCTACTAACTCTAACCACACCTCCCATCATTGTACCTCTCTCCACCTGCTAAACTGGCTAGAACTTCCCAACTACCTTGACTACCTCCAACTCACTACAGCCCACAAATTAATATTTAAACCTACTGCTTGCCCTGTTAAACACCTCACAGACCCCCTAAGATCTGCTCATCAAAATCTACTCTCTGTATACAAACCAAAACATCCGGCTGGCCAATTTCCCCTATCCTTTTCCTTAGCCAAAAAATGAAACTCTCTCCCACCCTCGCTATGAATCTCTAAAAACTATGAACATTGCAAATCCCAGCTCCATTCCTACCTCTCCCTTAAATGGAAATGTAACTGTGCTCTACCTACCTAATCCTGCCACTGTCTCTTATACATGTACTTGCACATATTCTTCTACACCATGCTGTTTTTCCTCTACAGCTGCCTCTCTCTGAATCTAACATAATATATCAAAACCTTGAATGTATATAATGTAAATACTGTACATAGATTTCTATCTCTACTCTCTCTCCCTATCTGGGAATATAGCTCTTTTCTACCTACATGTAAGGTTGATTCTAAGAGGTGATGCTAAGACAATCATCTCTACCATGTGTGTACTCCACTTTTGCTAGTAAATAACTGCCTCTTTCTCCACTGTACATCTGCCTCTCTCTGCTTGCACCAGAATCTATTTCTACTAAACAACTGCCTCATTCTCTACTGTTCAACTCCCTCTCTCTTCTTTCACCACAATCTTGAATGTATACATAGTACACACAGCACTTTCCACCTTTATTTCTCCCACATTCTACAAAACCTATACTTACTACCATCTTTCAAATATTTAGTCTTTGCAACTACTAACAAAAGATTTACAATATTGATAGATTTTAGTATTTTGTTCTATTCTGCTGCCTCATTTCAACTATATGCTGTGCAAATGGCTCTCTAATCAACTATGTATGTATGTCATGAAGTGTGTTTATTGTTGCATTTGTAATTTGTTACATCTCATTATATAATTCTACATTTGTTTTTATACAATTATATGTTTGATTTACTTGTATGTAATGTGGAGCTTTTCTCCCTGGGCCTCCAATGAAAATGGGCTCCATGAGCCCAGTGGACCTCCCGGGTCATCAAACTGGAAATAAATAAATAGGTTAATTTATCCCAGAAATGAGGTTGTTTTTGATACACTGTGCCAAGCAAGCAGCACAGATAAATGCAGAGAATACACCTATTGCAATCACGTAGAAGAGACGAATGTTTTTATGCATCCTTCTGTTGGGTTTACATATACCACTAAAGTGTTTGCTGATTGCAATACAAAAAAATGTAGTCTATCTGGCCTGCTGTTTGTCATTAATCATGTCATTAATTTAATGCAGGCAAGATGAAGAGACGATTAAGAAATTGAGTAAGGGACCATCTGTATTGTGCACAAAAGGGTTTAAATTATAGCGCTATAGCTAAGCATATGAATAGGGAAGGTGATGGGCATGACTTTAGGTTTACGGTTCTTGATGTCACTCATGAAGATGCTGAGGAAGGGGATATAGTAAATAAAATGGAGCAGGAGGAGTTATACTGGATTTTTAAGTTAAGAACACATCAAGCACCAGGGCTGAATGACTTTGTTTTGGTTAAATCTGTCCTCAAGGCACATAGATTTAAGAAGAAATAATTATTCTCATACAGTTTATACATATATGTGTATATATGTATATATGGATTCCCTTCAGAATGTCAAAATACTGAAACCTCGAATTTCATATGGTCGAGAAAATATGATCGAAGTTTCAGAATTTTGAAATTCTGAACGGAGATCTGCATACAGCGTGGAACGGGAGATTTCCCTTTTCATCATTGTAGTGTGATCTCGGAGTTTGTATATTTAAGTAGCAGGGGTGTGGGGAGTGCAGGGGGGCTTCCCCCCCTGCATAATCATTTAAGTAGTTTTTTTTGGGGGGGGGGGGGT